>NC_056749.1:264244866-264517366 GCF_019279795.1 Protopterus annectens
CATGCTAAAGACTTATGGATTTAGTTTCCACTCATGAGGATCCATAAGGTTTCTGCTTAAATTGTCTGCCAGAGTGTTTTGTTTCCTGGCAGGAATTGAGCTTGAAGATGTATTTGGTAGGTCAAAGCTGTGTCCCACAGTTCCATGGCTAATCTGCAAAGGGGGTAAGAGTGTGTGCCCCCTTGCTTGTTTATATATCACATGACTGTGGTATTGTCCGTCTTTATCAGTAGTTGTCCTGGATGAAGTAAGTCCTTGAAAACTGTTAGGGCATTTTGAACAGCTAGCATCTCTTTCTGGTTGATATGTAGATGCATTTGTTTTGGTGTCCATATGCCCTGAATGCATCTTCCTGCCATGTGGGCCCCCCAGGTATAAGCTGATGCGTCCGTTGTTAAGGTTTGGCTGGCAGGAGGTAGAGTGAAAGGCCTTCCCATGTTTTGGTGACATGCCTTTGCCCACCATATAAACTCCTGTTGTAGGCAGGGAATGAGAGGAATGAGAAGTTATGTACCTACCATAACGTTCCATGTTAGTTGTCTTCTCTCGCCTTCTTTCTTGCTTGATGGGTTCAGAGCCGATCCTCGGCTCCGACTCGGCACTTTGCTAAGCTCGAGAGTCACTTTTACCAGCTCGAGGCAGCCCCATATCCCATGATGCAAGGCGGTAAGTACCCAGATCTCGTTTGTTGTCTATAGGCAATAACACCTAGCATAAGAACTTCCCAAAAGGAAGAAAGAAGGCAGAGAAAAAAGCCTGAAGGATGGTTATGGAGGACCATAACTGTATGGTCTTAAGAAGCATACTTCCATGTAGAGAGAAAAAGGTCTGTCCAGGCCAGGGGGAAGGAGGGAGGTCGAAGAAAGAAGAGAAGACAACTAACATGGAACGTTATGGTAGGTACATAACTTCTCAATGTTAAGTTGTCAATCTCGCCTTCATTCTTGCTTGATGGGACCGCGTCCCTAGCACCTCTATCCTGGGTGGCTCAATGGAACAGACTCTTGAGAACTGTAGAGCCAAAACTGGCTCTGTCCCTGGAGGCCAAATCCAATTTGTAATGAGAAACAAAGGTATGAGGAGTGGCCCAAGTGGCTGCTGCACAGATAGTGTCTAAAGGAAGTCTAGCTTGAAAAGCTGTGGAAGTGGCTAAGCTTCTGGTTGAATGTGCTTTAGGTTTCGAGCACAGCTGTTTTCCCCTGAGCTGATAAATTTCAGAGATGACAGAAGAAAGCCATCTAGATAATGTCACTTTTGAGACGGGAAGGCCTTTTTTGTTATCAGCATAAGAAACAAAGAGCTGATCGGATTTTCTGAATTCTTTTGTTCTGTCCAAATAATATCTGAGTTGGCGGTGAACATCAAGATAATGTAGCTTTTGTTCCGATCTGTTTGAGTAGTTGGAAAAATACAGGAAGATCAATAGACTGATTCAAATTACTCTTTGAGGCGACCTTAGGCAAAAGGTCGGATTAGTTCTCAATGATACTCTGTCTTTGTGGAAGACTAAATAGGGGGGACGAACAGAGAGAGCATGAAGTTCAGATACCCTCCTAGCCGAAGTAATAGCAACCAGGAATAAAGTTTTCCATGAAAGAAATTTCAGGGAACATGAAACAGCTGGCTCAAAGGGAGGAAGAATCAAGGATGTCAGCACTAAATTTAGTTCCCATTGAGGAGGAGGACTCCTGATTGGAGGTTTCAGGAGAAAAATTCCTTTTAAGAAGGCGCTACAAAGCCTGTGGGACATAATGTTGTGATCTGCGAACCCGACATGAAAGTTTGAGATAGCAGCCAACTGAACTTTGACCGTGGAAGAAGAAGAGCCCGCGTGAAAGATTTCCACTAAGAAATCCAAAACTGCTTGTACTGGAGCAGTAAAGGGATCAATATTTTTAGCTTTTGCCCAACAAGAAAAGCGTTTCCATTTGCTAGTATAAATCCTTCTAGTAGAGGATTTTAGGGAAGCTACTATGATGTCCCTAACAGGATTAGAGATCATAGGAAGCCTGGCTAAGGTAGGAAGTGGAGCAACCATGCTGTGAGGTTGAGAGAAGGGATAGACCGGTGCAGCTGACCCGATTGGTGAATCAGAAGGTCTGGTACTGGGTCCAGATGCCACGGCTGCACCAAAAGGTGACGATGGAGGAACGGAAACCAAATCTGTCGAGGCCAATAGGAGCAATGAGAATCATTTTGGCTCTCAAACGGTGGCTTTCTGGAGTACTTGTGGAATCAGCGGAAAGGGAGGAAAGGCATAAAGAAGTCCCTGGGGCCAATCCTGGGTTAGAGCGTCTCTGGGGGGATGGCCTGGCAGTGGGAGAGAGGAAAGAAAGTCTGGGCATTTGCTGTTTTGGGGAGTAGCAAAAGATCTCAACATGGGCCCCCATTCTAGAAAAATCTCCTCCACTATAGATTGTTTGAGAGACCACTCATGAGGCATGAGAATAGCTCTGCTCAATCTGTCCGCTAAAAAGTTGGTTTTCCCAGGGATATGCGTTGCTACCAGAAACCGATGAGAGGAGATGCCCATTGCCAAAGTCTGAGAGCTTCTCGACACAAGGGGTAGGACTTGGTTCCACCCTGTTTGTTGATATACCATACTACAGACATGTTGTCTGTGTGAACTGCAATTGTTCCCAAGGGAAGAAAGTCGTTGAGGGCTTGCAACGTTAAAAGCACTGCTCTCATCTCTAGGACATTTATGTGCAGGTGGTATTGAGCGGTTGCCACGTCCCATGAACTATCCTGCCCTGATAATGACCCCCACCCGATCAGGGAGGCATCCGAGTGACAGTGGCTACCGGGGCTGGGGTACAAAGGGTCTGCCTTGGTGAATCTGGGGAGAAGTAATCCACCATGAAAGATGATTCCTGCAAATTTGTGTCACCAGAATTTGGTGACATTGGAAGTTGTTGGTAAGACCACTGAGTGAACAACATCCACTGAAGCAGGCATATAGAAGCGGCCAGGGAAGAAGGGTAATGGCCGCAGCCATGAGGCCCAACACCTTTAGAACCATTCTGGCTTGTACTTTCTTGCTGGCTAGGATGCTCCTCACGTGACTTTGTATATCTGAGATTCTTTGGTCTGTGAGGGTTGCTGACATCCGGACAGTGTTTAAGTTTGCACCTATGAAAGTAATAGACTGGCAGGGCAATAAGGAGGATTTTTCGTAGTTGATCGAAATTCCCAATTGAGTGCAAAGATTTATTGTGTAATCCCTGGCTTGAAGAAGTTGATGCCTGGTGGTGGCTGACAGGAGCCAGTCGTCGAGATACGGAAACACCTGGAATCCTTGACGTCTCAGGTGAGCCGTGACCACTGCCATACATTTGGTGAACACTCTGGGGGTGTAGTGAGACCAAAGGGCAGGGCTCTGAATTGGAAATGACTGGACCCCAGCCGAAAGCGGAGAAACCTTCTGGGCGTCTGTGAATTTTTATGTGATAGTGCATCCTGAAGATCTATTGAGCACATCCAGTTGTCCTTCTCTAGGAAGGGCAGAATTGACTGAAGTGTGACCATTCGAATCTTGTCTTCTTCACAGACTTGTTGAGTCTGCTGAGATCCAATATTGGTCTCCAGTCTCCCGTCTTTTGGGGACCAAAAGAATCTTGAGTAGATTCCGGCTCTGAATGGTCTGTTGTAACTGGCTGAATGGCTCTTTTTGTAGAAGTTTTAATACTTCTAACTCTGCAACTTCCCTTAGACCGGGTGGTACATCTGGAAGGGAATTTGAGTGAGAAAGGACTTTCCTCGAAAGAAATTTTGTAACCCTCGGATATGATCGACTGCACCCATCTGTCTTGAGTGAGGGAGCCAGGCTTCTGGGTACAGCGATAGTCTTCCCCAACTGCCTCCAAGGATGGACAGTCGGGCAACATCTCAGGGATGCTGAAAGGGCTTGTCAGAGAGGCTCTCTGCTTCCCTGGTTCTGTGGACCCCTCTGCCTCTAGAGCGTCTGCCATTGTTACCCCTCTGCCTCTAGGGGTAACTGACAACGTGTATCCGGCGTGACTCCTTGGGATTTATGGAACCACATTTTGCCACCCTTCTGTCCTTTAGGGTAAGGTCTAGAAGGGTGGAAAACGGACCTCTGCAGAAAGAGTCTTGCCGTCCTGCTCACACCTGGTCAATGTATCCTTCACTTGAGGGCCAAACAAAGCTGACCCATCAAAGGGAGAGTTTGTGAAGGACGCCTTAAAGGCATCTGCAAAATTACAGAGCCGCATCCAGGCTTGGCGTCTAAGAGCCACACCTGTACCTGCGGCCCTACTCGCTCCATCTGCTGCATATGATATCAGTCGCATGGAGGAGTTAGTAATAGAATTAAGGATTCCTAGCTGCGAAGCAATTTTTTCTTGAGCCCCTGCAGCTGTGGGATCCTGAACTACTTCACCTAGTTCCTTAAGGAAGTCCCTTTGGAGTCTGGTGAAGTGACATAAGTAGTTCAGCAAGCGCATAGAAAAGGTCGCTGAAGAGAACATCCACTTACCGTACCTATCCATGGTCCTAGAATCCTTATTAGGAGGATGGACAGGTATGGAAGGATCTGCAAGTTCCTTCTTAGTGGCAGCTGCCACCACCATGGCATCAGCAGGGACACCTTTCGTAAGGAATTGCTTATCTGAAGGGGCAGTAATAAATTTAGACGGCCTCCTAGGAACTGGCTCTACAGAGTCAGGAGCAGCCCAAGCCTTTCAAGCAATAACCTCCATAAGGGGGTCGAAAGGCGGAGACACCCAGGAGGTGGAGGGCCGAGATCCAAACGCCTCTAGGTATACCGACTCATCCTCAGAGGGATTATTGGAGGGCCAGTTTCCCCTCTGTTTTAGGAGTTCTAGGATGTCTGAAAAGGAGACATCCTCAGAGGGGGATCTTGGGGATTCCTCCGACTCATCTAAGTCGGTATCTGAAGTGACAGACTCAGGGGAGTCTATGTGTTTCCTCTTACAAATCCTCTTGCGCGGAGGATCCCCTGACTGATCAGGAGAATCCTCGGAAGAGGGGGTTCTTCCCAGTGGGGAAACCTGAGGCGGAGGATCTCTGGGTCCAGGAGCAAGAGAGATGGCAGAGATATCGACAGGCACCGTAGAGGGAGGAGCTAAGGGAACAGACTGCTGGCTGAGTCCAGTGGCCAGCACACTCTTCATCACCTCGAAGGCCCCCCTCCCAGGGAGGTCCGAGAGAACCCGTTCCGAAGAAACCGGAACTCCAGGGCCCACCGAAAGGGAAGGCTCCGAGGCAGATGTCGGAGCCGAGCTCACCAAGGCCGAGGCTCCAAGGGGAAGAGTGGGGTCGGACAAGGGTCCTATGCCACTCACCCCCTCGGAGGAGACCAGGGAAGCCCGACCACCGAATCCCTCTAAGGAAGGTCTCGAAGAGGAGATAAGAGTAGATGCTGAGGGAGCAGAAGGGGGAGGTATCCGCCCCTCAGCCATAGCAGAAACTATTCCCGAAGACTCCAGCTCCAAACTCTAAGGTAGAGTCGAAGGAGGAACTACAATAGGGTGTGGACTAATAGTCATCTGTTGAGACGGACTATGTAGCATCTGGGCCAGTGCCTGTGATTTCAATAATCTACTGACCACCCTCTCTAAATCATGGTCAATAAGCCTGGATGACCTAGATGATCGGCTCCGATGGCTCCGTTCCGAGAGGAGAGGTGAGGCCGGAGCCGAGAGTATCAGCTCCAAGGAAGGGGACCTGGACCTCTTCCTCGAAGGAACCATCGGAGCCGACGAAACCATAGAAACAGTCGGAGCCGAGGACTTTTCGCACCCGACAGAAGGTCTCGATGCATCGGCTCCAGCCGGAGCCGATACAGACATAAAAGTAACGGTGTCGGAGCCGGTCGGCGCCGACACCGAAGCCTGAGCCACATGGTGGTCGGAGCCAGTCGGAGCCGACACCGATGTGACTGAACTAGTATCGGCACCGATAGCCATCGGTGCCGAAGGTTTATGCAACCCAGGATCGGCTCCAGCCGGAGCCAATCTCGACTCAGAAAGAGTCGGAACCGAGGCTGCAGGCTTAGACACAGAAGCCTGGGCCTTGGAAGACTTTGAAGTCTTGCTCAGAGCCGACTTAGCCGGAGAGCCCTCCGGCTTAAGAAGACCCCTTAAAATCAATTTATTCCTCCTCTCCTGCAGGACTCTCTGGCTAAAGGAATGACAAATCGCACAGGAGTCCTGCAGGTGGAGAGGTCCCAGGCAGTATAAGCAAGAAATGTGACCGTCTGTCAGAGACATCTTCTGACAGCACGAGTCACAATTCTTAAAGCCTGAGACCCTTTCTTTGGACATAGTTGTAAAAACACACACACAACACAGTCCCAAAGATAATAAGTTATCCCAAAAATCTTAGAGAAACTAACCTCTCACACACACACACACCCTGGCAAGGGGGGGGGATGGGAGGGGAGAAGGCCTGACTAAAAAAATTAAGGAGGAAGGGAAATTTTAGTCAGAAAAGGGCTTAATATAAACTAAAAACGTTAAATATAAAGTTTGAAGTGAAAAAGGGGCTAAGATAGTTTAATATAAAACACTTACCAGGAGCTGGCAAAAGGAGGACCTCATCAGCGAAGCGGCAAACAAGATCTGGGTACTTACCGCCTTGCATCATGGGATATGGGGCTGCCTCAAGCTGGTAAAAGTGACTCTCGAGCTTAGCAAAGTGCCGTGTCGGAGCCGAGGATCGGCTCCGAACCCATCAAGCAAGAATGAAGGCGAGATTGACAACTTAACATTCATGGTTTCCAGACTGTGTGAATGTTGACTCCATAAACTTTTTAGGTACCACTGAAGTTTCCTCATATGCAGTCTTGCATATGGAATCAGTAGGATGCAGAATTCCATGAAGCCCAGAGCCTGCAGAATTTGTCTTGCAGAAGACTACGTTTTTGTTGCCATCAGTTTGAAGTAGTCAGTTGTCTTTGCTTGTATAGCATGAGGTAAGCCATCTAGGCAGTTGTACTCAAGCTTGCACCCAGGAATGTTATCTTTTGAGAGGGTACCAGTTGTGATTTCTTTTCATTTACTGTGTACCCTAGGCATGTTAGAATTTCACAAATGCCAGGTGTCGAAGAAGAGTGCCCTTGTTCTCTGCTTGAATGAGACAGTCGTCTAAGTAAGGATATATTTGTATACTTTTTTGTCTGCAAAATGCAATTACTGGTGCCAGGCACTTTGTAAAGACCCTGGGAGCAGTAGATAAGCCAAAGGGCAGTGCAGAGAATTGGCAATGCATTAAGCCAGCCTTGAATCTGAGGTATCTTCTGCATGATTGTCTTATTGGGACATGCAGGTATGCCTCTTTTAGGTCTAAAGTCACCAGCCAAGCATTCTTGCCCAGCATGGGAAGGAGCTGCTGCAAAGTTAGCATTTTGAATTTTGGAATGTCCAGGTATGTGTTCAGAATCGATAAATCCAGTATTGGCCGCCGGGCCTTGTCCTTTCTGGGTACCAGGAACAGTCTTGAGTAAAAACCTTGTCCTTTTTCCTGTTCTAGTACTGTCTGAATGGCTCCAATATTCATGAGGGACATAACCTGTTTCTGTGCCTCTGCCTATTGATTTTTTGGCAGATCTGGCCAATCATTTGCCATTGGCAGAGTATGGAAATGGAATCTGTATCCCTGTGATACAATGTTTAGTACCCACTTGCCCTGGGTCATTAACTGCCAATTTTGAGCAAAAAGTGCTAATTTTCCCCCTATGGGTGCTGCCAAAAGATAAGTGCTTGGTGTAGGCCGAGGGAAGTCTTTGGGATTGCTTTCTGTAGGTTTGCACTTTATCCCCTCCAGATTTGGAGGTGGAAGCACCCCATTGCTTTGACCTGTATGAATCTTGCGGCTGGTATCTGGAACCCTTAGGGCGTCTGGATTTGCCCCTTTGAGCTCTGTCTGACACAGGAAAGGACCAATTTTTTGTAGTGCAGTGTCTACTGAATCTTGGTGGCTGCACTTGTAAGAAGTCTTTAAAAGTTTGCATAGACTTAGCTTTGTCTTCCATTTTCTTTAAAACCTCTTCTGCCTTAATATCAAACAGAGAATCATGCTGTAAAGGTGCATCTAGCAATTTAGCTTTAACATGATCAGGCAAATTTTTTTCCTTTAACCAGGCATGCCTCCTAATCACAGATCCAGTAACTGCGGCCCTGCAGGAGGCCTCTAAGGAATCAAAACCACATTGCAAAGTATGCTTTCCAACTCAGCTCCATGCAATAATTCCTGTAATTCTTTATTTTCTGCACATTCTGAAATCAACATCATTTTCTGTTTCAGCAATCCCATAACATGTTGTTGGTACTTAAGCATATGAAATTGACAGTTTAAGGCCCTGATTGCCAAGGTTGCAGATGTATAAACCTTTTTTCCCCATCTGTCCAGTGCTCTTGAATCTCTGTCAGAGGGGGTAGGATTTTTTGCTGTTGAGGCCTTAACTGCCTTAGGACCCTGTGAAATAGTTTCAGGATCAGCAGCAGGCTTTCTAAATAAAAGATTGTGTGAGTCAGGGACCCTGTAATATCTGTCAGGCTTACTGGGAACTGGAGGTAAGCAGTCAGGGGTCAAGCTTGACTCCGAAAACACGTCATCCACAATGTCTAAGACAGGGGAATGGCTGTAGGCCTGCGCTGAGGGAGAAGGAGGAAATCCCTGAGCCTCTATTTTGATTCTGAGAAGTCTTGAATCTCCCAGTGAAAATGCTCCCTCAAAGTATGCAAGGTTTCTCCAAAATAATAATCCTCAGGAGGAGATGCGGATGGAATAGACTCCTCAACATCAGAATCCTCATAGGGAGGAATAGATAATTCCTGATCAGAAGAGGAATCAGAAGAAATAGAAACCTGATCTGAAGATTCATAATCAGTGTTTTGCCTAGGCCTCTTATCTGGAGGGGGATGGGTACCCCTGATCAAGGTAATAAGGTCTTCAGGCATTTTGATCATCTGTTTTTTAGGCATAGAGGCCTGTGCACGTGGCTCAAGCATCATTTTTTTAGTTTTAGAAGTGTCTTTGGTTTTGCAGCTGTCGTCAGTTTGATATACAAATGTTGAGGTCTGAATACACCCTGAGAAGCCGGTGTCTGCTCAGTGGCTCCGGACCCATCCGAGGTAGATACATCCGTTGGTCTAATACCTTAAGTATCTTGCGGCATGCCGGACTCCACATGGGTGCTGGTGGAGGCCTGCGACTCGAAGGTAGTGGGTATCAGGGGCTGCGAAAGCGCCTCACTGAGTACCGGCGAACCAGCGACTGGCTTAGGAGAAGCTTTGTCGTCGGTTTTGGATCTCGACTGCCTTTCTCTGTCCTTTTCTTTGCGTTTTTTATGTACTCTGGTAGTCGGACTGCTATTCCACGACATTTCTGGGTAGTTAAATCTGTTTCCAAAATACTGTGATGCAAAAATATACTGACGTTTAATAGTACGTTGGTTAAATCTAGCACAAAACCGACAGCCAGGCACATTGTGATCAGGGCCTAGGCAAGGAATACAGTATAAATGGAAATCCTTATGAGGTATTTGCTTCACACAAGTAATGCAATTATTAACTTTTTCTGACATTGGTAAAAAGCAAGAAAAAAGTTTCCCCAATGGGGTACTTAGCTTTAGTAAAGACTTTGGTTCTGAAACTCAAACTCGAATATTTCAGTAGTCGGTCGACCGGCACTTGCGAAATGCTTCTGCTTCGGGCACCGCGCGGCAAGAAAGACTAAAGAAAATGGCATTGGCTGCATGTTTTACACCCCTGATGACCTGACATCATGGAAGAGGAGACAGCAACTGACGCAGGACCCAAGACTTTGGAATTCAGGCCGAATGAGGGCAATCTGCCAGCAGATTACCCAAATGTAAGGACTGCAACAGTGAAACAGGAAGAACATCCTGGGTGCCCACAATGCAAAATCTGAACATATTCTTGCTGTAAGGAAGCAAGAACAACAATTTTAGGACCTTTGTAAATAATACAATCTTCTATCAACAATTCAACTTGGTAAGGAGAATATGACTGCACTTAAGATAATACACTAGATTGCTTTGACGGCCATCTGACACTGATGTAGTGATTAAGCTTTTGTGAAACAGAATCAGGCATAGTATGACCTCTTAACTCATCAAGTCTAGTGGTGGAAAAATTACACACTGACATTACATCAAAGTCAATAGTTTCATCATCAAGCTGTTCTGTGGTATTTCTAGATGATCTGGATAAAGTATCAGCCAGACAGAGCACTTTGCCTTTTCTGTAAACCATTACGAAAATGTACTTTTGCTACTTGAGCATCATTCTTTGTAATCTTGCTGCTGCAAAATACATAGGCTTCTTTAGAATGGTAACAAGAGGTTGATGATCTGTTTCAATCTGGATAGCTCGACCATAAAAATAATCACGAAACTTGGAACATACGAAAATAGTTGCCAAAAGCTCTTTCTCAATTTGTGCATAATGCATCTCAGTCTGAGCTAATGTCCTAGATGCACAGGCTACTGGTCTGTCCTCTTCAAGAATAACTGTGCCAAGATCAATTTTTGAAGCATCACAGGAAAGAAATGGTTTGTTGACATCATGGTACCTTAACATAGATGGGGTGGCAATTATCTGCTTAAGGTCACTGAACGCCTTCTGATGATGTTCTAACCATGACCATACAACTTTTTTGAGTGTTTGCTCTCTCAAAGGTGCTGTCAACTCACTGAAGTCTGGGATAAATTTGCCTAAATAGTTGACCATGGCCAGAAAATGCTGTAAACTTTGTACATTGTCCGGTGCTGGCATCTCTAGAATTGCTGTTTGTTTGGCAGCGTCAGGTCTTAAGCCTGTACTTGTGAACAAATGTCCTACATAGGTCACTTCTGGAAGTCTGAATTTGCACTTCAAAGGATTGAGCTTCAAATTTACTTCACATGCTCTGTCTAGAACTTTCTTGTGGTTTCTGTCATGCTCTGCTTTGCCACTGACTCCAACTAATAAATTGTCCACTATTATGGCACAAGGATAACCTAAAAAAATTTGTTCCATCACATGGTGAAAGACTTCACTTGCAGAATTTATTCCAAATTGCATCCTTAGAAATCTGTGTCTGCCAAATGGAGTACCAAAAGTAGTGAGAAATGAGGATTTGCGATCAAGGATCACTTGCCAAAATGAACTCTCTGCATCTAAAACAGAAAATACAGTGGCATTCAGTATTAGAGCTGCAACTTCCTAAACTGTGTGCTTTGGATGATATGGTCTTTTTAATGCTTTGTTGAAATCGCTAGGATTGATGCATATTCTGATTATGTCTGAGCCTTTCTTGTGGGCGGATACCATAGACAACACTCATTCAGTTGGTTCTGTGACTGTACACATCACACCTTGTTGCACCATCTTGTCCAACTGAGCTTTAACTTTATCTAGCATTGCAATCGGAACGTTTCTTGCTGGTCTGACTACCGGAGTGACTTCAGGGAATACACAACTGGATGTTTGCCCAACTTGTCATCGAAAACATCAGCATACTCTGAGAAAATGGCTTCAGAAAAACTTGAACTTGGAACTGCACTCACATGATGAGCCTCTTTAGCAAAATAAATCAGATGAATTCTCAAACTATCTTTGAGACCTAGTAAAGATTCCACTGGTCATCGTACTATGTAGAATAACAGGATGTAACAGTTCTCATCTAAATAACAGGAAAATATTACTGAACCTTCGGTTTGAATTTCTTCACCTCCATAAGCAACAAGTCTCGCACTACTGGTAACATTGAGTTGCTCTTAAGTTCTCACTTTTGCAAATGGGTCTGCTGATATAACATTACACTTTGATCCAGTGTCTACTTTGAGCTCTGTGAATTTTCCATTGATCTGGACCGTAAAAAACACTTCACTCCTTGTTAAGTTTACTGCATCAACCCATTTTCCAAGTACTGATACACCATCCACATAGAAAGCTGACTGTTATAGCTCTACTTGATCAACTTGCTTTTTTGTGCGACCTTTCTTTACAACTGAGCGAGGCTTGCTTGATTTACGAAACTTTTGTAAATAGTTCCATTTTTTACACTTGCGACATTGCTGACCAAATGCTAAACACTCCTCTCTTTTAGATTCATAATTTGCACCACAATTATGACAGTTAACAATAAAGCTACACTTGGGTTTTGCTGACTCACATTTGTGTTGCACTGAGCTGGTGGTGGAGTTTGGACTTTTTCTGCAACTTTCTGGAAAGCTTTGAACCTTCTTTTGAAACCCTGTGGCTACCCCTTTCTTTGGCCTGTTTCTGTTCCCCACTTGTTGCATACTATGTATGTTTGCTCTGGAGCTCATCAAAACCATGCTTTTGTCACTCATAAGCATATTATTGCGTCTTTCTGTCACCTCATGGATCTGAAAAATCTCTATTGCTTTACTTAATGTCAAATCACTGTCACAAAGTAAAATCTTTCTCACTGCAGCACAACTAATACCACACACATGTCTGCCCTTTACTATCTCATTTTTCAACTCACCAAACTGACAAGTTTTAGCTTTACATCTCAAGTCAGTTACATAAGCTGTAAAGTAAACATTTTCCCTGGTCTCTGATTCCTTGTGTAAAACAAATGCCTCTCTAATACAATGTTCATCTGGGGGTTGCACATCTCTCTGAACTTGCTCCTCAAACACTCGGGGTCTTCCCTTGATTTAGCTTGCACAACAAAATGGCAGTCTGCACCTTCACCTTCATACACTGCTGGTGCAAATACAAATGAATGATCTCCTTCTATGGCATCAGATCCTGCGAAATGTAGCAAAATGAATGCCCTAGTATGTGCATCTCTATCTGCATAAGCTGCCTGTATGCAAATAACGTACTCTTGTTCAAATATTCTCCAGTTCTCTGTAATATTCTGATCAAATACAAGTGGTTGAGGTTTTCAAAATCCGTTTGCCATATTAACACATTCCAGCGAAGACTCCTCCAATTAAGCACGAATATACGCTCACTCACATGTGCATATATAATTGACATAAACACGGTTTACTCAATGCTTTTGTACTTTGTACTATCTCTCTTTAAGCTTATCAGAATTATGCAAATGAACAACCTTGTAGTACTCTTGAATAACTGGACTTTGCGAAATAAACTTCCCGGGCTTCTCGATGCTCTATTGAAGTTTGCGAAATAGCTTTTTAGATTTCTTGATGCTTCACTATACTTTGCGAAATAGTTTTGTAAATTTCTCGATACTTTACTGTACTTTGCGACATGACTTTGTAAGTTTCTTGATGCTTTACAAAATTTTACGGAATAACTTTTCAAACTTTTCAATACTTTATGGAGCTTTGCAGAACAATTTCTCAGACTTTTCAACACTTTATGAAATCTTCGATTGGTAAAGGCAAAAATGTTGTAATTTATTATCACTCACCATGCTTGCGGAATCGGTAAATGTAGAAATGCCAAAGTCAGTTACTCTCAGAATTGGTAAAAGTAGAAATGCTAAATCATGCACTCTTGAAATTGGTTAACGTAGAAATGCTGAAATCATTAACGTTCGGAATTGGTAAAGGCAGAAATGCTAAAGAAGTCGCTTGGGACTTTATCGATGAAGGCAGGCATGCTACAGTCATACATCACTACTTGTTAAAGTCACCTCTTTAAGAAATATTCGAGAACTTTACGATGCAAGTGAGCCACTCACGAGCACTTTAACACTCTTGTAATTTTTTGTAAAAATACCTTTTATCAATGCATGAAACATAAGCAACTACACAATGCAAATAAGCTAAACTTCTGTTGCCCAAATTCAATCTCTTTTGAAGTATTTGCACCCCCCAAAATGGCAGTACCTTGCTAGGCAACTACTTACAGTACAAAAAGCACTTTGCAAACAGACACACCCAGCACAAGAACCTTTCTTTGAATAACTATGCTCTGCCTGGATTTTACGAGATTGTTGCACTTTGCACACAGTGAACTCTTTGAAACACATGCACAGTAATAAACACACACTGTAAGAACTTTTACACACTCTTAGAGATACTTTGAATAAATGTAAATGCACCCTTTATACAGTACAAAGCTGCAGTTATGCCCAAATACAAGCAGTCACCTTGCTTTATTTTTGCTTACTGTGCCCTTTTCACTTTTCTTATTTTATTCTTGTTGCTTGTTTAAGCCCTTTTTTATGCCCAATGTGCTTCTCATGTGCTTGTTTTACTCTTAAACATGCCCAACTCAGCCTTAAACACACTCTATCTGCATTAAACATGCTCGTTTTGCACTCTAAAGCCAATCATTTTGTCAAATACTTTTATCTTACACATTTTCTTTAGTTAAACTTTTTTGTACTTTCCACTTGCCTGATAATGCGGTTTGTGCTACTGTAATGCCCTTTTTTGCTTCTTTTCGCATCGAGTAAATAATTCTTATTATTTTGCATTACCTTTAATTCTTTCTGGCTGTGTTTGTACTGTTTTCTCTTGGTTTTACCTTCGCTGTCGTCTTTACATTTCATGGCTCCATACGTTCTTTTCTTTTCCATCCCGGTTTTGACACCATGCCGCTTTCATGTTTGTACAAGAATAAACGATTCTTTGTGGGTTCTGCTTAAGCAGCTTTATTCTATGCAAACACATCACTGTAAAGGCTTACTGACTATGACTTAAGTAAATTATATACAAACTAACTACTGCAATCATACAAGCTCACTCACTGGCTACTTCTACAAAATGGCACTAGGGATTGCACGTGTTGGAATTTATATGTGCACGCACAGCCTCGCATGCTTCTTAAAGACACACACACACACACACACACACACACACACACACACACACACACACATATTACACTCTGATCTACAGTCACCAAAGGAATGGATGAAGGCACAACAGTACACACCACATAAACTGACCTGGACAAAATTTATGACAATTTCCCACTCAGGTACAGAAGAAAATCTAAATAAACTGGGAACAAACACCTATGTCACTGGCTCACAGACAGGATGCAGAAAATCAAAATAGGGGAAGTTATGTCTACAAAGAGAGAAGTCACCAGTGCATTCCACCATGGTTCTGTGCTAGGACGTCTCATGTTTGGCATATACTTTTCTGAAGTAAAAGTCAATATGAAAGCGCTCTGACTGATTAAGTTTAAAGAAGACTGCAAGCAAGGAGCACTCACTGAATCCCCAAATGATTTAGACACCCCTTCAGGAATGTTTGCCCCAAATAAATAACTGGTGTCAAAATCATGGGCTGAAATTAAATGCCAAAAATGCATTACTGCATCCTTTGGAAAGTCATCTACCCCAGAGAACTACCACAATGACAAAATACCCCCAAGAGTTAACAGTTGTTTGGGATTTGGGAACTTATGCGGACAGTGGCCTTACTTTTGACCAACATATGTCCATTATTGTACGAAAGTCCTTCTATACTGCATAGCTTATAAAGAAAGGGATTGTGTCTAGATTTAGGAATGTCATTGCCCCCATTTTATTCAGCCCTTATTAGGCTAATCAGTGAATGAAATGGCCCCTATAGCATGCATCTGTCCAGATACATACAACTGGAATGCCCACAAAGATACCTTAGTAAAAGGATACAAGGCCTAAACAACATGTCCTACATGGATCAACTCAAAGTCCTGTCACTATACCAGGTATCCTACAGCCTGCTAAGAGTTGGCCTGTGTCTGGCGGATTTGTATCACTTCACCGAGACCAAATCAACTAAAGTTAATTTCACCTAAAGTTCAGTTCACCTAAAACTAATTTCACTGACAAGTAGTACACTAAGGCAAGTCAAAGGTATATGTCCTTTTCCCCACCATAGTGTGATCATGGTGTTAGTATATATAGTTGGGAGGTGGGGGGGCATAGCCCCCCACTTAATTTGGTTTTATGTTGTCTGGCTTTGTTTTACATTATTTGGTAAAAGCCAACTAGGTGGGGACTGTGCCCCCCACACCCCCCTAACTATATATACTAACACCAGGATCGCACTACAGTGGGGAAAAGGACATATACCTTTGACTTTCCTTAGTGTACTACTTGTCAGTGAAATGAGTTTTAGGTGAAATTAACTTTAGGTGATTTGGTCTCAGTGAAATGGTCTTTAGGCAAAGTGATACGAATCCGTGTATGGCATACAAGGCATCCTCCAACCCAATACTGATAGAATTTCTGCACATCAGTAAGACAAATGTCATCAAAAATACTTGATTTAGGGATATAAACCTCTTCTGCAATATCAACAGAATGGTTTAGAGGGACAGATATTAACTCACAGGGGATACTGCTGCCTTGGAACAGACTCCCAATCCACATAAAAATAGAAGTTATGTTCTTACCATAACGTTCCATGTTAGTTGTCTTCTTCTCGCCTTCTTCTTGCTGGATGGGTTCGGAGCCGACCTCGGCTCCGACTCGGCCACTCTAAAAGCTCGAGAGTTGGTTCCACCGGCTCGAGGCTCCCCTTATATCCCACAATGCTAGGCGAGAGTTACCTCAGATCTCGTTTGTAAGCTAACCCCAGCTTATAACAATAACAGTATAACTGTAAAACAGAATCCACCTCTAACAACAGGAAGAAAGAAGGGTGACCTACATCCTGAACCAAGAAATATGCATAATAGCATATGACTAAGAAAGAGGTGGTAGAAAGAGAGGTCATGATCACAACTCCTCTAGGTCTGTCCAGGCCAGGGGGAAGGAGGGTGGGGCGAAGAAGGCGAGAAGAAGACAACTAACATGGAACGTTATGGTAAGAACATAACTTCTATATGTTAAGTTGTCTATCTCGCCTTCATTCTTGCTGGATGGGACCGCGTCCCTAGCACCTTGTCCCGGTGGCCTAACGGAACAGACTCCTGAGAACAGTGGAACCAAAGTTAGCTCTATGCCTAGAAGCTAAATCCAACTTATAATGAGAAATAAAAGTGTGAGGAGTAGCCCAAGTAGCAGCTGCACAAATGGTGTCAATAGGCAGTCTGTCTTGGAAGGCTAAAGAAGTAGCCAAAGCTCTGGTGGAATGGGCTTTAGGTTTATTAGGCAATTTCTGTTGTCTAATTTCATATACCAGGGAAATCAAAGATGTTAGCCATCTGGATAATGATACCTTTGAAACTGAAAGTCCCTTTCTGCTTTCCGCATAGGAGACAAACAGCTGATCAGATTTTCTGAATTGTTTTGTTCTATCCAAGTAGTACCTTAATTGACGATGAACATCCAGGCAGTGTAACTTTTGTTCAGACCTATTGGAATACTCTGGAAAAAAGACAGGGAGGTCAATGCTTTGGTTTAGATTTGATGTTGAAACCACCTTAGGCAAAAAGACGGGTTAGTTCGTAAGGATACTCTGTCCTTATGGAACAAAAGATAAGGAGGACGACAACTGAGTGCTTGAAGTTCTGAAACTCTTCTGGCTGATGTAATAGCCACCAGAAAGAGAGTTTTCCATGATAATAATTTCAAGGAACATGAAGCTGCAGGTTCGAAGGGGAAAGAATCAAAGAAGCAAGAACTAAATTTAGGTCCCAAGGAGAAGGAGGATTTCTTATAGGAGGTCTGAGAAGAAAACTCCTTTCAAAAAGGCTTTGCAAAGTTTGTGGGACATTAGGGCAGATTCAGAAATACCCACATGGAAGTTAGAAATAGCTGCCAATTGAACCTTAAGAGTAGATGGAGATGAACCTGCATGGAAGAGTTCAGCTAAAAATCAAGGACTAGTTGGATGGAAGCGTGAAAGGATCTATGTCCTTTCCTTGTGCCCAATATGAGAAGCGCTTCCACTTACTCAAATAAATCTTCGAGTGGAAGATTTATGGGAAGCTATCAATATATCTCTAACAGAGTGAGATAATTGAGGAAGCCTGGCTACGGTTGGAATTGGAGGAACCAAGCAGTGAGGTTCAGAGAGGGAGGGAGCGATGAAACTGACCCGACTGGTGGATCAAAAGATCTGGAACTAGGTCCAGATTCCACGGTCGCTCAAAAGAAATTGATGTAGAAAGGGGAACCACACTTGTCGAGGCCAGTAAGGAGCAATGAGGATCAATGAGGCCTTCTGAGCGATAGCTTTCTGTATTACTTGAGAGATCAGTGGGAAAGGAGGAAATGCATACAGAAGTCCCGGGCCAAACTTGGACTAGAGCGTCCCTGCTGGGTTGGCCTGGTAAAGGGAATAGAGTGAAATATTCTCTGCACTTGCTGTTTTGGGGAGTAGCAAAAAGATCGAAGCAAGGCTGTCCCCACTTGTGAAAGATTTCTCTCACTACAGAGTCTTTCAGAGACCACTCGTGAGGCATGAGTATAGCTCTGCTCAACTTGTCCGCAATGTGGCTGGACTTCCGGCGTGTGTGCGTTGCTATCAGAAAACGCTGAGAAGAAATCGCCCATTGCCACAGTCTGAGTGCTTCTCGACACAGGGGTATGATCTGGTTCCGCCTTGTTTGTTGATGTACCACACTACAGACATATTGTCTGTCTGGATTGCAATCGTTCCCAAGGGAAGAGAGTCTTGAAGGGCTTGCAACGCTAAAAGCACTGCTCTCATCTCCAGAACATTTATGTGCAAGTGGCATTCGTTTGGTTGCCATGTGCCCTGGACTGTCCTGCCCTGATAATGCCCCCACCCGATCAGGGAGGCATCCGTTGTCAGAGTAGCAACCGGAGGAGGTGGAACAAATGGTCTTCCGACAGGAGCTGGGGAAGACATCCACCACATGAGATGCTTTTGCACGCTTGCGTGATCATAATGGTGTGAGACATTGGAAGTTCCTGGTATGACCATTGAGTAAAAAGCATCCACTGAAGGATCCGCATGTGGTATCTGGCCAATGGAAGGAGAGGTATGGCCGCTGCCATGATTCCCAACACCTTTAGAACTAACCTGGCTTTGACTCTGTTGTTGTTGAGAAGAAGTGACACCAATTTGTGAATGTCTGATATCCTTTGGTTCGTTAGCCTTGCAGACATGTTTATAGTATCTAAATTTGCGCCTATGTAGGTAATAGTACGACAAGGCGACAAAACAGACTTTTCGCAATTTATTGAAATACCCAGTTTTTGACAAACGCGAAAAGTATAATCTCTGGCCATCAGAAGGAGATGCTTGGTGGGAGCTGTGAGAAGCCAGTCGTCCAAATATGGAAACACCTGGAATCCTTGTCGCCTCAGGTGAGAAGCTACCACTGCCATGCATTTGGTAAACACCGGGGCAGTGGTGAGACCAAAGGGCAGGGCCCTGAACTGAAAATGACTGGTTCCCAGCCTGAAGCGGAGGAATCTTCTGGAGCGCCTGTTCATTTTATGTGATAGTACGCATCCCGAAGGTCTATAGAGCACATCCAGTTTCCTTTGCCCAAAAGGGGAAGAATGGATTGCAGCGTGACCATCGAAATCTTGTTTTCTTGACTGATTTGTTCAAGACACTGAGATCCAAAATCGGTCTCCAGTCCCCTGTTTTCTTTGGAACTAAAAAGAACCTTGAGTAGATTCGGATCCTTGTTGGTCTGCTGGCACTGGCTGAATTGCTCTTTTGCAAGCAGTTTTGAAATTTCCAAAGCTGCTATATCCCTTTGAGCGGTGGAACATCTGGAAGGGATTTTTTGACTGATTTGGAAAGCGAAGAAAGGGGATAGAATAGCCTTGAAATGATGGACTGTACCCATTTGTCTTGAGTCAGGGATAGCCAGGCTTCTGGGTACAGTGACAATCTTCCCCGACTGCCTCCGAAGATGGGCAGTCGGGCAACACCTCAGGGATGCTGAAAGGGCTTGTCAGGAAAGGCTTCCCGATTGCCCTGGTTCTGCGGACCCCTGCCCCTAGGGCGGCGTCTACCATTGTTATTCCCACCTCTGCCTTTGGTAGGAAAGCGACTCTGTCGTCAGGCTAAGTCCCTTGAGATTGTTTACGGAACCACATCTTCCCACCCTTCTGGCCTTTGGGGTAAGGCCTAGAAGGAGTCAAAACGGACTCCGACAGCAGAAAGGGTCTTGCCATCAGTCTCGCACCTAGTCAGGGTTTCTTTCACTTGAGGACCAAAGAGAAATGATCCATCAAAGGGGAGTTCGTGAAAGACGCCTTGAAAGGGTCCAAAATTGCATAGCCGCATCCAGGCGTGCCTACGTAAGGCTACACCTGTCCCTGCGGCTCTGCTCGCTCCATCGGCCGCATAAGAGAGGAGGCATGGAGGAGTTGGATATGGAATTAAGGGTAGCCAGCTGCGTGCTCATCTATTCTTGACAACCCCCAGCTGTAGGATCCTTTAACATTTCACTCGCTTCCTTGATCAAGTCCCTTTGAAGACGAGTAAAATGGCACAGGTAGTTCAGCGAACGCATGGTAAATGTCGCTGAGGAGAACATCCGCTTCCCGTACCTATCCATGGACCTAGATTCCTTGTTAGGTGGATGGACAGGCACTGAAGGATCAGCCAGTTCCTTCTTTGTGGCAGCAGCTACCACCATAGCATCCACAGAAACTCCTTTTGATAAAAATTGCTTGTCTGATGGAGCTGTGATGAACTTAGAGGGTCTCCTGGGAGTGGGGTCCACTGAATCAGGAGCCGTCCATGCCTTCTTAGCAACCACCTGCATGAGGGGGTGAAGGGAGGGACACCCAGGAGGTGGAAGGACGAGAGCCAACGCCTCAAGATACACAGATTCGTCCTCCGAAGGGTTGAGGGCTGGCCAATTTCCCCTCTGTTTCAGGATCTCCAGAATGTCTGCAAATGAGACATCTTCAGAAGGGGAACGGGGAACCCTCAGAATCATCCAAATCTGTGTCTGACGTGATAGACTCAGGTGAGTCAATGTGTTTCCTCTTGCACTTCCTCTTCGAGGGGCTCTTCTGCCAAATCAGGAGAGGCCTCGAAGAGGATGAAATCCCACAGGGGCTCCTGAGAAGCTGGCTCTCTGCGGTCCGGGATGAGGGAGTGAGTCGACTTACCCTGAGGCAGCATAGAGGGAGGCGGACGGAGCAGACTGTGGAGTAGAGCCAGGCTCTAACACACTCCGCATGACCTCGAATGCACCCCTGTCAGGCAGAGCCAGAGGTCCCCGCTCCGAGGAGCTAAGAACCCCTCGGCACCGACAGTGATGGCTCCGAGGCGATGTCGGAGCCGAACTCACCAGCGCCGAAGCCCGAGAGGGAGGGGGTCGGACAAGGGTCCGATGCCACTCACCCCCTCGGAGCCGACGAGGGAAGTCCGGCGCCGAGATTCTTCCAAAGAAGAAAACGGAGCCGACGCGCGTGCCGAAGACAATTGTCTCGGCTCCGAAGTAATCACAGTCTCGGTTCCGACGCGACCCGGCTCCGAACTCAAGAGAGTCGAAGGAGGAAAAAGTTGATGGACCGGGGCAGGCACTGACTGATGAGTCGGGCTCTGAAGCATCTGGGCTAGTGCCTCGGACTTAAGTAGTCGACTCACTACCCTCTGAAGGTCATGATCAGACAACCTCGATGACCTAGAGGAATGAGACCTTTGGCTCCGTTCAGACAGCAGGGGAGATCCTGGAGCCGAATGAACGGAGCCAAGAGATGGTGACCTAGACCTCTTCCTAGTTGTCGGCTCCGAAGGTCTGGTCGGAGCCGACACGGAACTCAATAACCTCGGCTCCGGCCGGAGCCGAGGGAGCCACAGAAACTGTGGACTGAGACTTATCGGCTCCAGCCGGAGCCGATAAAGGCAAAGGTTGAGCAACCTGAGGTCTCGGCTCAGAAGCCGGAGCCGAAGACCTCGATGCCTTAGAGGGCTTCCCTGTTGAAACTGACAGGGAATCCTCTGGCTTCAGTAAGCCTCTAAGAATTAATTTGTTTTTCTTTCCTGCAGGACCCTGGGGCTGAAGCCATGGCACACAGCACAGGAGTCCTGCAGGTGCAAAGGCCCCAGACAATAGACACAAGAAGTGTGAGCGTCTGTCAGAGACATTTTCTGACAGCACGCATCACACTTCTTGAATCCGGAGACCTTTGCTTCTTTGGACATTTCCCTGACTAACAGGTGTACACAAACACACACCCAAACACACAAGTTACACCCTGTCAGGAAAAAATAATAATTTTAGTAGTAATACTAGAATTTAAAGTACACTAAACTAAAGTAAACTACAAGAAACACAAACACTCCACTAGGGAAGGGAAGGCCTAAGGGCCCAAAGGAAGAACCAAAGGTTCTTTGGTAAAGAAACGGAAAATTTAGGGTTCGGGGATAAGTTTTGTAATCTACACTAACTAAGAAAGAAATTTAACTTAAAAGGGGTTTAAAAGAGTAACTTTTACAAGAAAATTAACACTCACCAGGAACCGGTAGAAGCAACCAACCTCGAAGCTGTAGCGGCAAACGAGATCTGGGGTAACTCTCGCCTAGCATTGTGGGATATAAGGGGAGCCTCGAGCCGGTGGAACCAACTCTCGAGCTTTTAGAGTGGCCGAGTCGGAGCCGAGGTCGGCTCCGAACCCATCCAGCAAGAATGAAGGCGAGATAGACAACTTAACATCAAAGTTTATTCCTGTCCATATTCAAGCGTAACTTAGATCTATGGATGGGAAACAGAAAATTTACTCTAGGACTGCCCTCTGTTATACTAATGGACAGAGGCATCTCCTAAATGCTTTATCCCATGTATGGATCCCCTCAAATTATCTACGGTATGATCCCACTTATTCCCATTAGGAGTTATATATAATTATCAACCATGGGATGGGTACGGCCTACCTCTGACCAAATGGGATTAGTTAATTTCAGCACAGAAAAGGGAATCTGGCTAGGGTTACAATGGCCCACAAGGGCAGCTAGGCTAGTACTTGTATAGGAGCCTATGAACCTATATTTATAGCTTATGAAAATAAAATTGCAAAAGGGGTGAAACCAGCAGTCTTTACCTGCTAATAATATATACATTATTGCTATTACACAGACACTCAAAAATCAAGACCAACTCTAGAATTTCAACTTACATGAGAAAGGATTGTCTCCTTCTTCATCACTGCCTTCTTCATCATCCTCTCCCTCTGACATAAGAAGGTCTTCATAGAGAATACTTGATTGCTGCCTTCGCAATGATGTTCCATCTTCATCAGCAAGCTCACCATCTCCACCATCCACCTCCTATAGAAAAATAAATAAAGGAGAACAAATAATACTTTTTTGAGTTATTTGGTCTTAAGGATCACCTGTCACATTACACACTGAAGTAAAATTAATCTTAAATATAGAAATTACAATATTTAGATGACTAACAGACAGAACAAAGTCAATGATATACCTAATATAGTAGCACATTTATGTGATAATGTTATTACACCGGGTCTATATTAAAAGCCCAGAACATCAAAGCTATGTACATCGACACATAAAGGTCGATGTACATAAACATCGAAACATGTAAATGGTGAAAATCACAACGCTGAACGTGTTTGTTAAGCCAGCAACATGATCATGGGGATAAGGAAATATATCCTTTTCCCCACTGTAGTGCGGTCTCGGAGTTGGTATATTTAAGTACGGGGGGTGCAGGGGGCTTGCCCCCCTGCAAAAGTGGGCTAATTTCTGTTTTTAATGTTAGTGTTAACATACCTGTGAGGCACTCTTTGTTAAAGTAACACGTTCGGCGTTGTGATTTTCACCGTTTACGTGTTCCGATGTTTATGTACATCGACCTTTATGTGTCGATGTAGATGGCTTCGATGTTCTGGGCTTTTAATATAGACCCATTACACCACACTGCTAGAAATGAAGCCATGTCACTCAGTGCCCAATTTATTGCAGTGTCAACTCTACATGTGCACAAGGGTGAATGAGGTCTACTGCCCTGGCTCAATTATTTTAACTTTGTTTTCATTATTTATTTGGTAACATTTGAAATGCCCAGAATTGTTAGTGTGAGACTAAGAATAGCAAGACTGAATGACTGAAAATGAGGATGTGCATGTATAAAGTCTGAGTCTGCTGTCCCTTGGAATACTCTCTTTTCTCTGAGGCATGGTGATCTTGGAGTTGGTACATATGAGTCTGAGAAGGGTTGGGGTGGCTTGTCCCTCACACAGAGGAGTGCATGGAGCTTTAAAGGAGAACATTATTTTCAAAATATATTGTTCTCATGTGTTTTCAAGTCTTTTTAAAATAATTTTGGGGTTCATTATTATAAGTCTCAACATTTCAATTGGGTGCTTATTTATTTTAATGCACCCCTCCCCCCCACTCAAACACTAAGACTCTAGCTTGTTTCTTAACCCTCTGCCTCCTCCACTAACTCAAAAGCTCCTTTCTAGGTGATCCCACATGTAATCCTTCACCCAAAAAGCCTCCTGACTGTTTAAAAGGCAGAGCCTTATGGCTACTAACTCACAAGGCCAGGCACACAGGACTCTCAGGGAATGATGAACAAGGGCTGGAAGACATCATTCAGCAGTATCATCAGGATCCATAACACAGAAAATGTGCAATGATGTCAGTGTGCAAGATAAATGGACCTGCATACAAGGGCGCCCGCAGGCAGGTGCAAGGGGGTGCACTTGCACCCCCCTGCAATCGGCTGGCTAGTAGATTAATCAATCTTCTTTAATATTCTTTTAATTAAAAAAAAAAAAAAAAAGTTTTGTTTAGGGCGTTCTTCTCATAGGCGCCGGAACCATAGGGCGAAGGGGATGGAGCGCCCCCTCCCACCACACACACTTTTACAGCTGCAAAACAACACAGAGGACGCATTCATGCGTTGAATTTAAACACAAAAATGCGCGGGACTCAACACTCACAGGTAAGCTTATGGCTCCCTTTACTGAAGCTGCTCTGCTGGACTGGTGTTCCGTTTACTTTACTAAGCTGGTGCAATGTAAGCTTAAGGCTCTTACTGAAGTTGGTGCTATTAAGGCTACATTTTTACTTTACTTACTGAAGCTGGTGTGTCCATTTACTTTCTGAAGCTGCCTTAACACTCACGGGTAAGGTTAAGGCTCCATTTACTTTACTGGTGCTGTGTCAGCTTAAGGCTCGCTCATTTATTGAAGCTGCTGTTTTCGCTTTATCTACTGAAGCTGTCATTTTTGCTTTATCTACTGAAGCTGCAGTTTTTAATTTTTGTACTGTAGCTGCTCCCAAAGCTGAGCAGATCTCTGCACGAGGTACGTATCATGCCATTCCATTGCCTATGTTGAGTGATCACATCCAGTTTCCGCTTTACAAATTCTAGATCTGTCGGGGTAGCCTGTCAGATGTTGCTCTGTGTGCCCGCAGATGTTGTGTGTGGGTTATTAGGACATATAAGCAGTGATATATCTGTAAGGGATCTGCATTTTTCATAGATTTAGATTCAGATTATTGCATTATCATACACTGAAATAAATGTTTGAGGAATGTTTAATGCAAATCTGCATTCTATGTCATCAGATGAATTTCTAGCATTTGTCTTTTGTATTTCATTGTTGACTAGGTAGGTGGGCTATTCCACAGACCCTTATCAGTCATGACTCAGGCTCAAAACAGAGCAGTACAAAGATAATAAAACGGCTGATTGAGTAATGTATACAGGACTGTTGATGTTATTACAAAGTGTTTATATACAGTCAGTTTTTTATGGTTATAATAAAGATGCATAGTGTGTACATATCTATGGTTAGGGTCTACTGATGCACTGCTGTGCCTCCCATGACTGTACTCCTATACAATTATTTAACTGATTTGTAATTTATGTACTGGGTAAGAAGATTGGTCCATGTCAAGTGTGTATTTTGCAGCTACATCCAGACTACTTGGAGAAGGATACATACACTATATGGGGGCAGTTTTTAGAGTAACCAGTTAACCAGCAAATTTCTTTTTATTCTTACTGGTAGTCTATTCTTCTTCTGTCTTTTCTTTTAATACTTCTGTCCTTTTTTACTGATGTTTGCAGATGACATTGTGATCTGTAGTGAGAGTAGGGAACAGGTGGAGGAGACCCTGGAGGTGGAGATATGCTCTAGAGAGAAGAGAAATGAAGGCCAGCAGGACTAAGACAGAATATATGTGTGTGAATGAGCGGGAGGATAGAAGAATGGTGAGGATGCAGGGAGTAGAGGTGGCAAAGGTGGATGAGTTTAATTACTTGGGATCAATAGTTCAGAGTAATGGTGAGTGTGGAAAAGAAGTGAAGAAGAGAGTACAGGCAGGATGGAGTGGGTGGAGAAGAGTGCCAGGAGTGATTTGTGACAGAAGAGTACCAGTAAGAGTAAAAGGGAAGGTCTACAAGAGGGTAGTAAGACCAGCTATGTTATATGGGCTAGAGACAGTGGCATTGACAAAAAGGCAGGAGTCAGAGCTTGACGTGGCAGAGTTGAAGATGTTAAGATTTGCACTGGGTGTGACGAGGATGGACAGGATTAGGAATAAGTATATCAGAGAGTCAGTCCAGGTTGGAAGGTTTGGAGACAAAGCCAGAGGTGCAAGATTACGTTGGTTTGGACATGTGCTGAGGATGGATACAGAGTATATTGGGAAAAAGATACTAAGGATGAAGCTGCCAGGTAACAGGAAAAGAGGAAGGCCTAAGATAAGGTTTATGGATGTGGTGAGAGAGGACATGCAGATGGTTGGTGTGACAGAGCAAGATGCAGAGGACAGGAAGAAATGGAAACAGTTGATCTGCTGTGGCGACCCCTAACGGGAGCAGCCGAAAGAAGAAGAAGAAGATTCTTGCTAAAAGTTTGTGGACACTAATCACTAGTGCTATTGGTCATCATTTGTGTAATTCTTTAGCTTCCATTTTTTTATAAGCACTTTATTAGAAGCAATTGTTTATTAGCATTAATGCCTTTTTGCATGTCATTCCACACATATCACTATTCAAGACATGCCATTAATTTAAACATCACACCCAGAACTCAGCATGAGGTATATGTGTGTGTGTGTGTGTGTGTGTGTGTGTACTTTGCTCTGTTCCTTTTAAAATATGTGGTTTTGTGGCAAATCAGTGAATTCACTAAATAATTATAGCCCTTTAAGTTTCAGTCTTCCTTTTTTGGAAACACATGGTAACAAAAAACACTATTTCAACAACTTTCTAAAATTATACAAGCAATGTTTAAAATCTGTCCCTAGTTTTGTGCCCCCCCCAATAAATTTTGGCTTTTTCCAGATTTCTTCTGCTGCGAAATTGAGTGATTTAGTTGTGTCAAGTGGATGCTGCAGTGGTAGTGTTGCCTCACAGCAAGAGGTTCTCTGGTTTAATTCTTGGCTAGGCTGCCATCTGTGCAAAATCTGTATGTTCTCCCTGTGTTCATGTGGGTTTCCTCTGGGTGCTCTGGTTTCCTCCAATGTTACAAAGATATACATCTGGAGCATTTCTCCCTGGGCCTCTGCCAAAAATTGGCTTTGTTCCACGTCAGACTTTCCTGGTAAATAAATGTTAAATAAAAAAATTTTTCAAGGAGCGGAGTGCTTCAGGGGTAGAGAAGTTTAGTGTTGCTTAATCTGTTTGCATTGTTAGTAGCACAACAGGGAGTAGCCTTACTTTTGATGCAAAAGGCTATGGGTTCTACTCCCAGAGTATTTAGATGGATTGCTGATACTGTACTGTGTTGTACTTTAAAGGGAGTGAGTGGATGCTGCATTCCAGTGAGTGCCCTCCTTTGGAGGAGTTACCTAGTAACTATGAAGCTGTTATCAGTTTGCCATCCATTCCATATTGCAGTATTACTAGCTTATCATTTTTTAATGTAGCATAGGCAATTTATCCTTCAAGGGCAACAGGCACTTTATTTATAGATGAAACAATAAAATATAAAGTTGTTTCCTAGCAGCAGCCTGTTCATTATTTAGAAATACATTTAATGTGGAATTATTTAGATTACTTACTTCTGCAGAGATTTTGTGTATTTACTGATATTGGTGGATTGTAATGACAGAAGTTTAAATGGGCTTTTATGGTTCAAATTTTCTGAAATGGGAAGTTTTGTCATTATTGGTTCATACATTTTGTTTCATTGCTTACTAGAAGACTGTTCAAAACTAGAAATTTAAAACCCATTCTAACAACTGCTGCTGTATTATACAAGGAATATAATTTAATAAAATCAGGAAGGTGAATAAAAGAATGCATACATGTATGCATGGCCCTAAAATGTGTTTGAAAACAGCCCAGAGGAAAGTGTGTGAGGCTCAAAATCATGGGCAAATTTTAAGCTTTACTCTTGTTACCAAAGCAATGGATGATGGTAAAACAGTTCAAACCACAATACCTTGACCTGGCCAAGCCTTTTGACACAATCCCCTACTCATGTGTAGTACAAAATATGAATAATGTAGGAGAAAACACACGCATTACTTTGTCCTGGCCAAGCCTTTTGGCACAATCCCCTACGTAGGTGTAGTACAAAAGATGAATAATGTAGGAGAAAACACTTGTGTCACTAGCTGGATTGCCAACTTGCTCACAGGATGCAGGAGATCAAAATAGAGGAAGTGACGAGTCACCAATGGAGTCCCCCAGGGTTCAATGCTGAGATTTTCTGTTTGGCATACACATTTCAAAAGTAGAAGGAAATACCAAAGGGCTTTGACTGGCTAAGTTTGAGATAACTGCAAGCTAGGAGCAGTTATTGAATCCCCAAATGACTTGACCATCATACAGGAAGTTTTGTCCCAAATAATAACTGGTGTCAAAGTCATGACAATGCCCTCTGAAAACTGACCCAATTGTTTGGCATTTGGGAACTTGTGTGTACAGTGACCTAACCTTTGGCCAACATGTGCCCAGAGTTATAAGAAAGCCTTTCTGTATTGCACAGCTTATAAACAAATTGTGGCTAGATCGAGAGATGATGATGTCCATCTTTACAAAGCCCTCATTAGGGCAATCATTTTGTATAATGCCTGCTTTGGCATGTATCTGTCCATCCTATGAAACAACTGGAATACCTTCAGAGATACCTTACCAAAAGGATACAAGTCATAAACAATAGGTCTTGCATGGACCACCTCAAAGATTTATTACTATACTCAGTATCCTACAGAGTGCTTAGAGGTGACAGGTCTGGAATACGAGGCATCCTCCGACCTAATACAGATAGACCCACTGAACATCAGCAAGAAAAATGGCATCAGAAATACTAAGTCCAGGTATCTAAACTGAATGCTGTGGAGAGTTGGATATATATCACAGAGGCTAACACTGTTCCAGAATAGACTATCCATAAAAATGAAACAAAGCTCATCTGTCCATATTCAAATGCAACTTGGATCCAAGGATGGATAATAGAAAATGTACTCCAGGATTGCTTCTCATGCCACTAAAGGATAGAGGCAACTCCTAAATGCTGCATCCCTTACATGGGTCCCCTCAAATTATCTATGGTATGATGAATTATTCTCACTAGGGGTAATATGTAATTATCAGCCACGAGATAGGTAAGACCAATCAGAAAATGTTATTTCAAGCACCAAAAGGGAATTGGCTAAGCTTAAAATGTCCTCCAGGTGAACCTATGTTGTAGTAAATAGTTATAAGAAATTGCCCTTTTTAGATCACTAAGTGCCCCTCTCTCCGTCCACCCCCCCCCCAGTCTTCAACAGCTTCCGGCACCTATGGTTCTTCTTTAAGAATGCCTTCAAGTCTAGTGACGCTTTTGCATCTGTGCCATGGGTGCCGGATTTGCATGCTGACATCATCATGCGGCGCACGTATTTTCAGGTTTGCGAGCAGGAACTGAAACAGACAGTTTCTGCGTATCTGATGGGTTAGCTGTGAGGAAAAATGGACAGTTTCTGCTTATCTGATGGGTTAGCTGTGAGGACTGCAGATGGAGTCCGGACGCTTTTCAGAGTGAGTAAGCTGGCAGAATGAAACTTGTGTGTGTGTGTGTGTGTGTGTATATGTGTGTGTGTGTGTGTGTGTGTGTGTGTGTGTGTGTGTGTGTGTGTGTGTGTGTGTGTAACATCTGGTGGCTAGTGGTACTCAGGCTCAAATCCTGTACCTTGGGTACAGGTAAAAAGAGCCTAAAGACCCTAGCCACCATCACTTGTGAATTTATGCCTCACATTTATGTTCTGTTCCTCTGGTTTTCAGGAGTGGTAAAACAAAACCTTTTATTCTAGCAATTTTCTAAGATTATAAAATCGGTATTTGAAATGTATTCCTATTTTGGGGCTGTATTCCCCCATTATTGGCATTGTTCTGTATTTTTGTGCTAAGAGGTTGAGAACTATGGTGAGAAATGAGAACTGAATTCATTACATGATATGATAGCCATTTAAGTTTGTCTTCTTGTCTTTCAAGAAACTGCTGGTTTAGCTTAGTGGTATGTTGCTCTGACTGTAGTGCACAAAGTTCTGGGTTCGAGACTTGGTAGTGAAATGTATGGTTGTAATACATTTTATGCAAGCAACTTTCCAAAATTATACAAGCTATGTTTAAAATGTGTCCCTGGTCCCCCCTATTGAAAATAAGTTCAAAAAGCTGTGCAACATGCCTATGGCTTACACTACTGTTATTCTGTACTTATATATTGTGTGTAGAAGTAGACTGTTATCATGGAAATGTTCTGAATAGGACAGTTTTGTCATTACTGATGCATGCATTTTGCTTCATTGCCTATTGGAAAAATGTTCAAACAATAAATTTAAAATGCATTTGTGTGTGGAAGTAGACTGTTATCATGGAAATGTTCTGAATAGGGCAGTTTTGTCATTACTGGTGCATGCATTTTGCTTCATTGCCTACTGGAAAAATGTTCAAGCAATAAAATTAAAATGCAGTTGTGTGGAAGTAGACCTTTATGATAGAAATGTTCTGAATAGTGCAGTTTTGTCATTATTGTTTAATGCATTTTTGTTTCATTGCCTACTGGAAAAATGTTTAAACAATAAATTTAAAATGGGCTCTAACTTAAGTCTAACAAGTGTGCTGTATTTTACAAGGGATATAATTCAATTATTATACAGTATAATTAATACAGTCAAGAAGGTGAATCAAAGAACTTTTGCATGATTCTAAAAATGTGTGCAAGGAGCCTATGATTTGAAAACAGCCCAAAGGTAAACTTACCCTGCCACTGGCCAGATGCATTTTCTTTGAATGTGGGTTTCAATGCTGTTTCAGTGAATGTGGGTTTAAAGGTAAAGTTTTAATGCTAAGTCTGTTTTCATTGTAAGACTATTGCTTTGTTTAGGTTTAGTAAATGTCTATAAGTGTTTGTGCTATAAAATTTGAAATAAAAGTTGTAAATGAAATCCAAATATCTGTAATCATTGTAGAAGTAAAGCATAAAACAGCATGCACACTGAGAGATTTGAACAGTGTCTATGACAAATGGGGAGAAATAGCCAAGTTATGGGACACTGGAATGGCTATGTGGGGGGGGGGGGTAGGGCTGAGTGCGTGGAGGGGGTGGGGCTGCATGGGCAAGGGTCTGGGTTTGCACCCCCCTGCAAAAAATCTTGCGGGCTCCCTTGCCTGCATATCATAAACGTAAGTCCAGTCATTCTACCGCCTTAATGACTGCAGCCTGCGCAACTCCTAGTTTTCTCTGGAGGTAGCACAGGCAGCAATAATCCAATATCCACCCCCCCCTCCACAACACAAGACAGCTGTCCAACAGCCTACTTCATCCTGTTACCCTGGATAACCCTTCCAGTACAATAGGTCCACTTAAATACCGTCACTGGCAGCCGCACAGATGAAGTTCTTGCTTTTGTGACATAGGGTTAACTTCTATTTATCATAAAATGGGGATAAGGAGCTCAGCATGCAAAAAAGAGTGCAGCAGCTGAGAAACAAAACTGGTACCAGTATGGCTGCACAAAAAGAGAAAGAGGTATTAAATTTAGATTCTAACTTATTCTGTTTGTTCAGTCTTTTGTCCTTTTTCCTAGTGTACCAAAGTAAATTAAGTGCCTATCTTTTAATGTTAATCACATTTTAATCTATCATCAGGCTAGCATTTACTTAGCAGGCCAAGGGTAAAAATTGAAAGGGCTAACTAGAAAAAAAAAGACCTATGGATTATACCTTTCAACTGCAATGATTTCCACAGAATGTCCAGATTTTTGCCTCATATTTTGGTCCACTTTTTACAAAATTGTGTTTTTCTGGCACATTTGTGGTAAATCATTAAAGACTAAAGTTAGAAAATAACAACAGACATTTGAGTTTCAGACTTCATACTTTTCAGAAAAATCATGCTAATGCAAAACCTGTTACTCTATCAACTTTCTAAGCTTGCAGGAGCAATATTTAGAAATTGTCCCTATTTTTGGGCCTTTATCCCACTTTTATTTATAGAATTGCCCAGATTTCTTGCTCTAAGAGGTTGAGAGATATGGTTCATGAACGAAACATGGAAGGATGGAAAAGTAATGAAGGATTACGATCTATGATGTGCTTAGGATGTAAAGCAGTTGTGTGGCTCTTACAACTTTGGAATGGCAAAGGATGTGAAAGTTTGCAGGAGACTGTGGGTGATTCAAAGTCGAATAATGGAAGTGGACTGGCTAGTGGACTAGCTAGAGTTGGACTAGAGAGAAGGGGGTTAAGGAAGGCCTGGGATGTGAAAAGATGAGAGAAAAGCTGATGATAAAAGGACACATGCAGAGGTTGTCACAGAATTATAGGCAAGTGGGGAGGCACAGAGTAAGGTGAAATAAGAAAGTGGTACACTCAGCTGTAACAGGAAAATGAAGAAGAGAAACCAGAAGGAAGGTCTGATGTAAAGCATAGTGGCAAATGATTGGGGGGAGCAATACAGAAGCCAAAATCTGACCAGGTGTGAAATAAGAAGGAATGAAAGGACATTCAGCAAGATGGGAGAGATAAAGGCAAAACAGACAAAAGTGGAGGGGTAGTGTGGACAAAGCACAGAAGAGATTGTGAAACAAATAGCTTCACCACAGAAGGGAAGGCAAATAAAACAGTAGCAATGTTAGGGACTGTCAGCTGTGAGGAAGTGTTTCAGAGAGGTGGCAAGAAATGAAAGGGTGAAGAACCAGTGTGGGGCATAGAGAAAGCAGTTATGGTGACTGGAGATTAGGAGTCTGGAGAAGAGAGAGACCAAAATTCGCTAACACTGATTTCAAGGGGTTTATACTCAGCAAACCATGAGAGGAGGTAACCAAAATGATCATCAAGGTGGAGGAGTAAAAGCATGCTGTAGTGTACATTGCCAACAATGATATGTAACAGCAGACATCTAAAGTGACAGCAAAGAAGGCCATGGAGGTGGTAGAGGGATGTGGGATGGGCTGGATCTTTCTTGAAAGTGTTGTGTACACCAGTAGCCAGCATAAAAATGAAACAGAGAATCAGGGAGTATAACATGACTGACACAGTGGACAAGGGAGAAAGGCTTGTGACTGGTAGGAGGGTTGGCAGGCCCCAGTTGACAGAATAGCTCCATTAAAAGAACAGGCTCTATCTCAGCAGAGAAGGAATAGTGGTGCTTAATGCTGGGTTGGAAAGATACAGTCCAACAACAGTATGTTTAAACTAAGAAACTGAGACCTGGTTTAAGACTCCAGAGGGCACCCCTGCAATACCAGGCTACAACTCTTACCACACTTTTCGGCCACCAAACCAAGACCGAAACACTAAAGGTGGAGGAGTGTCCATATTCACCAAGAATATTCACACAGTACAGTTGTGTACACTTACCAAAAATGTAGATGTTCGAGTGTATTCACTGCTGCAGTCATTACATTTGGGGTAATCTGCTGGCAGGTTGCCCTCAGTTGGCCTAATTAACAAAGTCTTGGGTCCTGCATCAGTTGCTGTCCCTTCTTCCATGACGTCAGGTCGTCAGGGGTATAAAACATGCAGCCGACGCCATTACATCAGTTTTTCTTGCCCCAGATGTCAGGTGCCCCCCAAATGGGGAGCAAAATATATAAAAAATTTAAAACACAAAAATATACCTCCAAACAAAAGCAAATACACCAAAAAAGCTTTTAAATGTAGTAAAAGAAAGGAGAGGCATAGTAAGAGAAAAAAAGGGGGCTGGAGGGAGGGTAACCAGGACTGCAACAGTGAATACACTTGAACATCTACATTTATGGTAAGTGTACACAACTGTACTATGCTCTTCATGTTTCACTGTTGCAGTCATTGCATTTGAGTAGATTCCCAAAGCTATGGTTGGGGGGATGGATTTATACAGCATTAGGACCGGCTATAAGGCCCTGCAAAACAGCAGTGGCAAAGCCAGCTCTGGATTTAGAGAAAATTGGTAAATGATAGTGCTTGGTGAAAGTATGAATTGAACTCCAGGTAGCAACTTTTAGAATATCCCTGGTAGGAACACTTCTGAGAAAGGCTGTAGAAGTAGATGCAGCCCTGGTGGAATGGGATCTGGTCCTCTGGGGATAGGTTTTCCATGGTGCTAACAGCAGAAATGAATACAATGGCTTATCCATTTGGAAATGGTTTGCTTTGAAATAGCCTTTCCCTCTGCCCCTGCAGCAAATGCTACCAGCAGTTGTTCAGTTTTTCTTCGAGATTTAGTCCTGTCAAGTAAAATCTAAGTTGTCTGTGTAGATCCAATGAATGCAGAATCCACTCCCCCTTGTTCTGTGGATTGGGAAAGAAAGTTGGCAAATGAATGGACTGATTAAGAGCCACATTGGATACCACCTTGGGCATGAAGGATGGGTTGGTCCTGAGTGACACCCTGTCCGCGTGAAAGATGATGAAAGGCTCCACTGCCATAAGGGTCTGTAATTCAGAAATCCTTCTAGCCGAAGTGATTGCTAAAAGGAAGGCTGTTTTCCAGGAAAGACATTGTAAGTCTGCAGTAGCAGCTGGCTCGAAAGGAGGTAGAGTGAGTTTCTCCAATACAAAGTTAAGGTCCCAGGCAGGGGTTGGAGCTCTCCTGGGTGGCCTCAAGTTTTTGGCCCCTCTGAGATACTGCTTTAGCAGAGGATGAGAGAAGAGGGGGGGGTTCTGTGTTGTAATGAGCTGAAATGGCTGCGGCATGGATTTTTATGGAAGAAAAAGACAGGCCCTTGTGAAGCATCTCAGTTAAGTATTGCAAAATCTGAGGTAAATTGGGCACTGCTGTGCTCATTTCTTGAGACTGATTCCAGGCACAGAATATTTTCCATTTGTCAGCATAAGATTTTCTAGTACTAGGTCTTCTCGCCTCCAAAATGACATCCATCACAGGTTTGCTGAGCTAAAGGGGAATTTAAATGAGTCCATTTCCAAGCTGCAAGATTCAATGTTTGGAGCTGAGGGTGCAGAATTTAGTTGTTCTGCTGAGGCAGCAAGGAAGGTGTCTGGGGCAGGTGCCATGGAGAAATTTGTGACAGACTACCTAGGAGTGGGTATCAGTGTTGGTGAGGCCAGTCTGGAGCAATCAAAATCATTTTTGGTTTGCCTTGTTTGACTTTTAGTAGAACTTTGGAGAGCAGAGGCAGAGGGGGAAAGGCATAGACTGATAGGTTTTCCCAGCTGAAGGACAGAGCATCCACTTTCCAGGCTTTTTGTGGAGTTCTTGTGCAAAATTTGTCCAACTGGTAGTTCTGGGGTGAGGCAAAAAGATCTGTTCCACAATGCCATGGCTAGTCTGCAGAGTGGGTAGGAATGTGTACCCCCCTGCTTGTTTATGTACCACATAACTGTGGTGTTGTCCGTCTTTACCATTAGTTGTCCTAGATGGAGGTAGTCCTTGAAGGCTGTCAGTGCATTCTGTTCAGCTAGCATTTCTTTTTGATTGATATGAAGGTGCATTTGATTTTGGCTCCATTTGCCCTGAATGCACTTCCCTGCCAGATGAGCCCTCCACGCATAGTTTGATGCGTCTGTAGTTAGGGTTTGGGTGGCAGGGGGTGGTGTGAATGGCAGTCCCTTGTTTTGGTGGCAGGCCTCTGCCCACCATAGGAACTCTAGTTGCAGGCAAGGTATGATAGGAATCATTGTTTCCAGGCTGTGACAATGTTGACTCCATAAACTTTTTAAGTACCACTGAAGTTGCCTCATATGCAGTCTTGCATATGAAATTAGAAGAATGCAGGAGGCCATGAACCCCACGGCTTGCAGTATTTGTCTTGCAGATAGCAGGGTTTTTGTGGCCACCTGTTTGAAGTAAGTCACCAAATGAATTTGCTTTTCTGGCGTAAGGAAAGCCATCTGGGCAGTTGTATTCAAGCTTGCACATAGGAATGTAATTTTCTAAGAGGGTACCAGTTGTGATTTCTTTTTGTTTATGGTGTACCCTAGACAAGTTAGAACCCTTTTTACAAACTCCAGATGTTTTAGAAGAATAGCCTTGTTTTTTGCCTGAATTAGACAATCGTCCAGGTATAGATATATTTGAATATTTCTTTGCCTGCAAAATGCAATTACTGGAGCCAGGCACTTTGTAAATACCCTGGGTGCAGTAGATAAGCAAAAGGGCAGTGCAGAGAACTGATAATGCAAGTAGCCTGCTTTGAAGCGGAGGTATCTTCTGCAAGATTCTCTGATTGAGATATGCAGGTAAGCCTTTTTTAAATCTAGAGTTGCCAACCAGGCATCTTTGCCTAGCATAGGAAGTAAATGGTGAAGAGTCAGCATCTTGAATTATGGAATGTCCAGAAAGGTGTTTAGAGTAGACCCGTCCAGAATTGGACACCATGATTTGTCTTTTCTGGGTACCAGGAAAAGTCTGGAACAGAAACCTTGTCCCTTTTCCTCTTCTGGTACTAGTTGAATTGCCCCCATGTTTAGGAGGGAAAGTACTTGTTTCTGGGCCTCTGCCCACTGATTTGGGGGCAGGTCTGGCCATCCGTTTGGAGTTGGCAATGTGTGGAAATGAAATCTGTATCCCTGGGACACTATATCTAAAACCCATTTGGCCTGGGTTATAAGTTGCCAGTTTTTTGCATGAAGAGCCAGTTTTCCCCCCAAAGGGGCGGCTAAGAGGTAACTGCTTGGTAATTTTAAAGGAAAGTCATTGAGACTGTTTACCAAAGGGAGGTGTCTTGTTGTTTCCAGATTTGGAAGCGGAGGCACCCCATTGCTTAGTTCTGAAAGTCCCTTGGGACTGAAACCTGGTGCTTTTGGAATGTCTGGGTTTGGCTTGAGTGGCTCTGGAAGGAACTGGAAAAGACCAGTTCTTAGTAGGCCAGTGCCTACTAAATATTGGGGGTTGTACTTGTAATAAAATTTTCACAATTTGCATAGATTTAGCTTCATCTTCCATCTTTTTTAGAACTTCTTCAGCCTTATTGCCAAACAGAAGGTCCTGCTGCAAAGGAGTATCCAACAATTTTGCTTTAACATGCTCAGGCAAAGATTGCTCCTTAAGCCAAGCATGCCTTCTAAGCACAGACTCAGTAACAGCAGCCCTGCAAGAGGCCTCCAAAGAATCAAAACCACATTGCAAAGTATGTTTTCCAACTTGTTCAGCTGAATGCAATAAATCCTGTAAATCCTTATTTTCCATACAGTCAGAAATCAACATAATTTTCTGTTTAAGCAGTCCCATGATATGCTGTTGATATTTTAGCATATGGAATTGACAGTTTAAAGCTCTGACTGCCAAGGTTGCAGAAGTATAAACCTTTTTACCCCATCTATCCAGTGCCCTGGAGTCTCTATCAGAAGGGGTAGGATTTTTAGCAGTAGAAGCCTTAATGCCCTTGGGCCCCTGAGAAATGGTTTCAGGGTCTGCAACAGGATTTTTGAAAAGGAATTTGTGGGAATCACGAACCCTGTAGTATCTGTCTGGCTTACAAGGGACTGGAGGCAGGGAATCAGGGGCCATACTGGATTCTGAAAATACATCATCAACAATGTCTAGTACAGGAGGTATAGCCAAAGGCCTATGTTGAGGAAGAAGGAAAAATCCCTAAGCCTCTTTTTGGATTCAGAAAAATCCTGACTTTCCCCAGTGGAAATGCTCCCTTAAGGTATGTAAAGTTTCCCCAAAAGAAAAATCCTCAGGGGGAGAAGCAGAAGGAATGGAATCCTCTGCATCAGAGTCCTCATAAGTAGGTATGGACAAATCCTGTTCATTAGAAGAGTCAGAAGAAACAGACTCCTGTTCAGAATATTCATAGTCAAGTTCATGCCTAGGCCTCTTAGAAGGGGGGGTTGACTACCCCTGATTAGAGTAATTAAATCTTCAGCCATTTTGATAATTTGTTTTTTAGGCATAGGGGCCTGAACATGTAGCCTGGGCGTCGTTTTTTTAGACACAATCGATATTTTGGCCTTAATATTGAAGGTGGTGTCGGTTTAATATACAAATCTGTAGGCCTGAATACACCCTCAGAAGCCCGTGTAAGCACAGCGGCTCTGGACCCATCCAAGGTAGAGAGACATCTGCGGGTTCCATAGGTGAAGCATCTTGCGGCATACCGGACTCCAAATGGGTCTCAGTAGAGGCCTGCAAATCAGAAGTAGCGGGAATCAGAGGCTGCAAAAGCACCTTAATGAGTACCGACGAACTGGTGACTGGCTTAGGAGAAGCATTGTCGGCAGTTTTGGACCTCAACGGCCTGTCTCTGTCTTTTTCTTTGCGTTTTTTTTGGTATTCCGGTAGTCGGATGGCTAACCAACATCATTTCTGGATAATTAAACTGAGAACTGAAATATTTAGAAGCAAAAATGTACCGTCGACGGATAGTGTGCTGATTAAATAAAGCACAAAATGCAAGGTACGTCGTGGTCAGGGCCTGGGCAAGGAATAAATTACAAATGGAAATCCTTATGAGGTATTTGCTTCCCACAAGTAATACAATTATTTACTTTTACTGACATCGGTAAGTAGCAAGAAAAGGTTTCCCCAACGGGGTACTTAGCTTTTAGTTGAAGACTTCAGTTTTCAAACTCGAAAACAAAAATTTCAGGAGTCGGCCGACCGGCACTTGCGAACTGCTTCTGCTTCGGGCACCGTGCAGCAAGAAAGATTGATGTAATGGCGTCGGCTGAATGTTTTATACCCCTGACGACCTGACGTCACTGAAGAAGGGACAGCGACTGACGCAGGACACAAGACTTTGTTAATCAGGCCGACTGAGGGCAACCTGCCAGCAGATTACCCCAAATGTAATGACTGCAACAGTGATTCATGAAGAACATCTCCAGGCTAGTTGCCCAACACAATGCATCAGAAATTCTCAACGTGCAACTAACACTAGGTAAGACTGCAATCCAAATTGTAGCTTGCTACAGATCCCCCACCATGCCCCAAGATTCTCACTACACCATTCTAAACTTACTGGAAAATATTAAGATACAATCAAACACTCTAATACTGGGTGATTTCAACTACCTTGCCATTAACTGGGAAAACTACTCGGGTACCAACACCTTTTCCCAACGGTTCTTGGAATTCATAAATTCCAACGCCCTGGATCAACTAATCCATTGTCCCACCAGGGGATCCAATATCCTAGACCTGGTCATTAGCAACATGGGAGACAGATGCTCCACACCAGTAGTCATCTCCTCATTGGTCAGGTCTGACCATAAGCAAATCACCCTTGACATCCACATCCCACCCCCAGTAAGGAAACATCTGTAAAAAAACTTCTCCAAAGCCAACTTCATGCTACTTAATGGCACCCATGCAGACGGGAGCTGAAAGTTCGATTGCTGAATCCTACACTAAGGCACTGTAAGAGCACATCCACTCGTGCATGAATCATGCCATCCCAAATAGAACCAAGACGCTCTCCTCCAAAAAAGTAAGCCAATCTGGTGGTCCTCTGCCATAAACTATATAACAGAAGGAAGAAAGTGTTGCAGAAAAAAGGAAAATCCCAGGATGCAAAAAAAAACTCCCTTACCAGCCTCAGTAAGAAGCTGAGATCCCTCATAAAATCCTCCAAAGATAGTTACGAAAATAAAATTGCCAAAGATTCCAAAGACAACCACAAGGCATTTTACAGTTATGTCAAGAATCTAAATGGCAATGCTCAGATCTGCTCTGAGCTACAACAGAATGGCATGAAATATACTGATCCCAAGGATATTGCCAATATCCTGGCAGATCAATTTAGTGCCAACTTCACCCCCCTCTCACCACCTAAAGGGCCCATCTCAATACCAAAAGATTGCCAAATTCCAGTAATCATGGCCACACAGGTAGAAACAGCACTCTCCAAAGCTAAGAATACAGCATCCATGGGACCAGATGACATCCCGGGCTGTGTACTACTTGAACTACAAAATGAAATGGCACCTCACCTAAGTGTCATATTTAACCATAGCCTCACCTCAGGCTTCGTGCCCACTGAGTGGTGCACAGCTACAGTTATCCCACTCCACAAGGGAGGATCCACCTTGGATCCCGGGAACTACCATCCGATCAGTCTAACGAGCCTGATCTGTAAGGGCATGGAACGCATTATCATGGAACTTGTAAACAAAAACATTGGCAACCTTCAAACACTGGACCCCACCCAGTTTGGGTTCGTGAAGGGCCGATCATGTCTCCAGAACCTGATTGCCTTCTTTGAATCAGTCTCCAGAGCTGTGGACGAGGGTAAGGCAGTCCAGACAGCCTATCTGGACCTCACCAAAGCCTTCGACACCATCCCCACCACATCCCCATCTGATAAACTTACTAAACTGGGCATAAATCTCTACATCACTTGATGGGTTGTCAACTGGCTTACTGACAGAACCCAGATGGTAAAAGTAGCCGACTCCAAATCCAGCTCCAGACAATTGACAAGTGGAGTACCTCAGGGTTCAGTCCTGGGACTGCTCTTGTTTGGCGTCTACTCCTCTGAAGTACAGGCCAAAACTAAGGGACTCTGGCTAACAAAGTTTGCAGATGACTGCAAACTGGGAGCCATTATTGAATCCTCAAATGATGTAAATATTCTACAAAAGGGCCTTACAGAAACAGATGCTTGGTGCCAGAGCCATGGGCTCAAGCTTAACGCCAAGAAATGTATAGTTATCCTCTTTGGGAAAAACCATGTACTCATGAATTACCACATAAGTGGCAGTACACTAAACACAGAAAATGTGATGAGAGACTTAGGGGAAACAGGTGGACAGTGGTCTCACCTTTGATAACCACATCGCCACAACAGTCAGGAAATCCTTCTATGTGGCACACCTCATCAATAAGGGCTTTTCATCCAGAAAAAAGGAGGTCATTCTCCCAATAAATTCATCCCTCATTAGACCCATTATAGAGTACAATGCTCCATTTGGTATGTACCTCACAAGACATCTGCAACAGCTGGAAAGGTCGCAGAAATACCTCACTAAAAGAATCACAGGCCTAAAGCAGATGCCCTATGCTGATCATCTAAAAAAACTCCAGCTATACTCTGTGGCATATCATCTACTCAGAGGCACTCTCTGCTTACATACAAGGCCATGTCAAACCCTGAGCTGTTGGACATGCTCCACTTAAAGAAATCCTAATCCTCAGAGCCACATGCTCTAGGGATCTAAACCTTCTCATCACAATGAACAAAACATGCTGGAGGGATAGGTTCCCGACCCAGAGACTCCCCATACTCTTGAATAGACTGCCCATACATGTCAAGCAGAGCGCCTCCTTGGCCCTCTTCAAAAGGAACCTTGACAATTGGATGGGAGATAGGAAATTCACCCGGGGATCATGTCAGTCGCCCTGCTAGACAGTGGTCCAGAGAAGTAAATATTGTGTGAATAAATATCCGGGGAATTGTTTGGCTAGGCTTGTATAGGCCCTAAGGCCGATAGGCTAGTACCAACCTATGAACCTATAAGAAGGAAGAGGGAAGGGAGAGTGACAAAAGCAGAAGGGGGTTGGAATTTCAGGCAGTAGACAATGCAAAAAGTGTTGCAGAACACAGCAGAGAAACAAACAAGGGTGACTTGAAATACAGACAGTCTTATTCTGCAATGAAAGCAGTGCTAATAGGAAGATGGGGAAGCTGCAAGCAATGATGCAGGATGGGAAGGTGGACACTACTGCCGTCATCGAAAAATGGGACTAAGATAAGAAGGATGGGATATGGACATGCCTGGGTACAGCCATTTAAGAATGAAACAGAAGGGACAGATGAGGGAAAAGTCACAATGTACATAAAGGAGCATCAGAGAAAGTACAGTTGTGTACACTTACCATAAATGTAGATGTTCAAGTGTATTCACTGTTGCAGTCATCACATTTGGGTTATCTGCTTGCAGTAGCCCTCAGTCGGCCTGATTATGCATGTCATGGGTCCTGCGTCGGTTGATGTCTCATCTTCCACGACATCAGGTCGTCAGGGGTATAAAGCATGCAGCCGAAGCCATTACATCAGTTTTTCTTGCCCCAAATGTCAGGTGCCCCCCCTAATGGGAAGCAATTAAATATACATACAAGGTTACACCTCCAACAAAAAAGCAAACACACCAAAAAACTTTAAGCATAGTAAAAAGGAATAGAGGTATAGCCAAAAGAAGTCAGGGGGCTGGAGGGAGGGTAACCAGGACTGCAAAAGTGAATACACTCGAACATCTACATTTATGGTAAGTGTACACAACTGTACTACGTTCTTCGTGTTTCACTGTTGCAGTCATCACATTTGGGTAGATTCCCAAAGCTAAGGATGGGAGGAGGAGATTAGATAGCATTAGGACCAGCTAAAAGGCCCTGCATGACTGCAGTGGCTAAGTCAGCTCTGGATTTAGAGAAAATTGGCAAATGGTAATGCTTGGTGAAGGTATGTACAGAACTCCAGGTAGCAGCTTCTAGGATGTCCCTGGTAGGGAAACCCTCCGAGAAAGGCTGTAGAGGTAGATGCAGCCCTGGTTGAATGTGGTCTTATCCCCATGTGGTATAGGTTTTCCATGCTGCTTACAGCAGAAATGAATGCAATGGCCTATCCATTTAGAAATGGTTTGCTTTGAAATGGCCTCCCCCTCTGCCCCTGAAGCAAATGCCACCAGCAGCTGTTCAGATTTCCTGAGAGGTTTAGTCCTGTCCAAGTAAAATCTAAGTTGTCTGTGCACATCTAAGGAGTGCAGTATACATTCCCTTTGTTCTGTGGATTAGAAAAGAAGGTTTGCAAATGAATGGACTAATTAAGGGCCACACTGGATACTACCTTGGGCATGAAGGAGGGATTGGTCTTGAGGGACACCATGTCCACATGAAAGATAATGAAAGGCTCCACTGCCATAAGGGCCTGTAATTCAGACACCCTTCTTGCTGAAGTGATGGCTAAAAGGAAGGCTGTTTTCCAAGAAAGGAATTTCAACTCTGCATTTGCAACTGGCTCAAAAGAAGGTAGAGTGAGTTTTTCCAATACAAAATTAAGGTCCCAGGCTGGAGATGGGGCTCTCCTGGGTGGTCTTAAGTTTTTGGTCCTTCTGAGGAACTGCTTGAGCAGTGGATGAGAGAAGAGGACTGGTTCTGTGTTGTAATGATCTGAAATGGCTGAGGCATGAATTTTGATGGAGGAAAAGGAAAGGCCCTTGTGAAGCATCTCAGTTAAGTATTGAAGAATCTGAGGTAAATTGGGCACTGCTGTGCCCATCTCCTGAGTTTGGTTCCAGGAGCAGATTCTTTTCCATTTTTCAGCATAAGATTTTCTAGTACTAGGACTCCTTGCCTCCAGAACGACATCCAACACTTGTTTACTGAGGGATGGTAACGGAGAAATCAGGTAATTAGCCAGGCTGCCAGGTTCAGGGTTTGCAGCTGAGGGTGCAGAATCTGGCACTCCTGCTGGGACAGCAGGGTAGGGGTCTGAGGCAGGTGCCATGCCAGCAGTGACACACTGCGCAAGAGGGGGTACCAGTGTTGGCGTGGCCAGTCTGGTGCAATCAGTATCGTCCTCGGTTTGCCCTATTTGATCTTTAGTAGTACCTTGGAGAGGAAAGGCATAACCTGATAGATTTTTCCAGGTGAAGGACAGGGAATCCACTTTCCAAGCTTGTCTGTGGGGAGTACTTGTGCAGAATTGGTAGTTCTGGGTGGAAGCAAACAGGTCTATCTCTGGGCTCCCCCATTTGTTTATCAACATGTTGATTGTCCTTGGCTCCAGTTTCCACTCATGTGGGTCCATGAGATTTCTGCTTAGGTCATCTGCCAGTGTATTTAGCTTGCCTGGCAGGAACTGAGCTTGTAGGTGCACTTGGTAGCTCAAGGCTGTGTTCCACAGAGCCATGGCTAGTCTGCAGAGAGGGTATGAGTGGGTTCCCTCCTGCTTGTTTATATACCTAATAGTGGTGTTGTCCGTCTTTACCATTAATTGTCCTGGGAGAATGTGGTCCTTGAAGGCTGTCAGAGCATTCTGCACAGCTAACATTTCTTTTTGATTAATATGCAGGTACATTTGACTTGGATTCCATTTGTCATGAATGCACTTCCCTGCCAAGTGAGCCCCCCATGCATAGTCTGACGCGTCTGTTGTTAGGGTTTGGGCATCAGGGGGTAGAGTGAATGGAAGTCCCTTGTTTTGGTAACAGGCCTCTGCCCACCAAAGGAACTCTATCTGTAGGCAAGGTATGATAGGAATCATTGCTTCTAGATCCTGAGAATGTTGACACCATACGCTTTTGGATACCACTGTAGTTTCCTCATATGCAGTCTTGCATATGGAATTAGGAGAATGCAGGAGGCCATGAACCCCAAGGCTTGCAGTATTTGTCTTGCAGATAGCAGGGTCTTTGTGGCCATTAGTTTGAAGTAGGCTGTCAAATGAACTTGTTTCTCTGGCGTGAGGAAAGCCATCTGGGAAGTTGTGTTCAAGCTTGCTCCCAGGAATACAATTTGTTGGCAGGGTAAAAGATGTGATTTCTTTTCGTTTATGGTGTACCCCAGACAAGTTAGCACTTTTTGTACAAATGCCAGATGATTCAATAGTATGTCCTGGCTTTCTGCCTGAATTAGACAATCGTCCAGGTATGGGTATATTTGAATATTTCTTTGCCTGCAAAATGCAATGACTGGAGCTAGGCACTTTGTGAATACCCTGGGTGCAGTAGATAAGCCAAAGGGCAGTGCAGAGAACTGATAGTGCATGAAGCCTGCTTTGAAGCATAGGTATCTTCTGCAAGATTCCCTGATTGGGATGTGCAAGTAGACTTCCTTTCAATCCAGTGTTGCCAACCAGGCATCCTTGCCTAGCATAGGAAGCAACTGATGAAGAGTTAGCATCTTGAATTTTGGGATCACCAAAAAAGTGTTTAGGATAGAGAGGTTCAGGATAGGATGCCAGGAGTTGTCTTTTCTGGGCACTAGGAAAAGTCTTGAGTAGAAACCTTGTCCCCTTTCCTCTTCTGGGACAGTTTGAATAGCCCTTATACTTAGGAGAGAGAGAACTTGCTTTTGAGCCTCTGCCCACTGATTTGGGGGTAGATCTGGTCAACCGTTTGGGGTTGGTAAAGTCTGGAAATGGAATCTGTATCCTTGGGAAACTATATTTAAAACCCATTTGTCCTGGGTAACGAGTTTCCAGTTTTTTGCCTGAAGAGCAATCTTTCCCCCTAAAGGAGCAGTCAGTTGAGAAGGGCTTGGAAGTTTTAAAGTTAAGTCTTTGAGACAGTTTACCATAGGGGGAGTCTTACTACTCCCTGCTTTGGGAGTGGGAGCCCCCCACTGCTTAGTCCTGTGCGTACCTTGGGACTGAAGCCTGGGTGTTCTGCTAGCTCTGGGTTTGGACTGAGAAGGCCTGGAAGAGGCAGGAAAGGACCAATTCTAAGAGGGCCAATGCCTACTAAATCTTGGAGGCTGTACTTGCAGGAAATCTTTTAACAGTTTGCAAAGATTTAGCTTTTTCCTCCATCTTTTTAAGTACTTCTTCGGCTTTGTTGCCAAACAGGCAGTCCTGGTTTAAGGGAGCATCCAGCAATTTACCTTTAACATGATCTGGCAAAGACTGCTCCTTAAGCCATTCATGCCTTCTAAGTACAGACCCAGTGACAGCAGCCCTGCAAGATGCCTCTAGTGAATCAAAACCACTTTGCAAAGTATGTTTTCCAACTTGTTCAGCAGAATGCATTAAATCCTGTAAATCTTTATTTTCAGCACAGTCAGGAATCAACATTATTTTCTGTTTAAGCAATCCAATAATATGCTGTTGATACTTTAACATATGAAACTGGCAGTTTAAGGCCCTAATGGACAAGGTTGCAGAAGTTTATACCTTCTTACCCTATCTATCCATCGCCCTGGAATCTCTATCAGAGGGGGTAGGATTTTTGGCAGTAGTAGCTTTAATGCCCTTGAGTCCCTGTGAAATGGTCTCACGATCCGCAGTAGGATTTTTAAGGAGGAACTTGTAAGAGTCAGGAACCCTGTAATATCTATCTGTTTTTTTGGGGGCAGGAGGTTAGGGGTCAGGGGCCAAGTTAGGTTCCGAAAAGGCATCATCAACAATGTCCAGTACAGGGGGGATAGCTAAAGGCCTATGTTGGGGCAGGAGTAAGAAATCCCTAAGTCTCTTTTTAGAATCAGAGTAATCCTGGCTTTCCCAGTGAAAATGCTCCCTAAGAGTATGCAAGGTTTCACCAAAAGAAAAATACTCTTGAGGGGAAGCAGAGGGAATAGAGTCCTCTGCATCAGAATCCTCATAGGTAGATAAGGGTAAATCCTGGTCATCAGAGGAAACAGAAAATTCAGAATCCTGATTAGAAGAATCATAAGCAAATTCAGTCCTAGATCTCTTAGAGGGGAAAGGTTGGCTTCCCCTGATTAAAGTAATAAGGTCTTCAGCCATTCTTATCATTTAGGCATAGAGGCCTGACCATGCAGTCTGAGCGTCGGTTTTCTAGGCATGGATCGAGTTTTAGGCCTTGAAGAAGAAGATAGCATTGGTTTAATATGCAAGTCAGTAGGTCTGAATACACCCTCAGAAGCCGGTGCCTGCACAGCGGCTCCGGACCCATCCATGGTAGAGACATCCACAGTTTCCACAGTTGAAGCATCTCGCGGCATACCAGACTCCGAATGGGTCTCAGTAGAGGCCTGCGAATCTGAAGTAGCGGGTATCAGGGGCTGCGAATGGGCCTTACTGAGTACTGGCGAACTGGCGACTGGCTTAGGAGAAGCGTCGTCCGCAGCTTTGGATGTATGCGGTCTGTCTCTGTCTTTATCTTTGCATTCTTTCGAAATGTCAGTAGTTGAGTGGCTTACCGAAGCCATATCTGGGTAACTGAACCGAGTACCAAAATATTTAGAAGCGTAAATACACCAGCGAATAATAGTTCGTTGTTTAAATAAGGCACAAAACCGACAGCAAGGTACGTCGTGGTCAGGGCCTAGGCAAGGAATACAGTACGAATGAAAATCTTTATGAGCTATTTGTTTTCCACAAGAAATACAATTACTGACTATTACTGACATCGGTTTAGAGCAAGAAAAAGTTTCTCCAACGGGGTACTTAGCTTTAGTTGAAGACTTCGGTTCTGAAACTAGGAAACGAAAATTTCAAGAGTCGGACGACCATTACTTGTGAACTGCTTTCGCTTTGGGCACCGCACAACAAGAAAGACTGATGTAATGGCGTCAGCTGAATGCTTTATACCCCTGACTACCTGACGCTATGGAAGATGAGAAAGCAACCGACGCAGGACCCATGACTTTGATAATCAGGCCGACTGAGAGCTACTGCAAGCAGATAACCCAAATGTGATGACTGCAACAGTAAAACACGAATAACATCAGGTTATACAGGAAGAGAAACACTTGTGACCACATCCTATATAAAAATACTTCTAAAAGTCAAACCATGCTTTACTTCAGCTGATGACTTTCCAAGTGAGTACCTTTAAAAAGCAGCCAAAAGCATTGCCTATCCTGTCTTAATCCTTACAAATAGGTCACTCCAGAAATCCCATATTCCCTCTCTCTGGAAAAAATCTCACATTATCCCTCTAAAAAAAGGAGGAAGTTCAACAGACATCACTAACTTCAGACCTCTAGCAATCTTACCCCCCCCCCACCCCTCCAAAATACTTGAAAAATGTATTTAAAAACTAGTGTAAAACTATCTCCTGCAGGAAGAACTCCTGTCCAGACAAAACATAGCTTTTGTTCCTCCCATAACTAACACTGCACTTCTAATCTTTATAGATACTGTCAATAAAGCTACAGATAATGGCAAACTGGTCACCTTACTTCTAGACATGTGCAAAGGATTCAAACACCATCTTTCACAGCAAACTAATACTTCAAATGTCCTCACTAGGTCTATCTTAGCCCACCCTTCTATGGTTCAAAAGCTACTTGTCCAATGTGCATCAGTCAGTAAAATGGCACTCCACCATCTCTTCATACCTCACAGTCACCACTAGTGTACCACAAGGCTCTATCCTTGGTCCCCTCCTCTTTAACATTCTCACCAACACCCTCCACACATCTACACAAAAGGCCTCCCTAATACAATACACAGATGACTCCACACTCATATGCATGTTAGACAACCTGGCACATGTCCAAAACATTACTCAGGGAGCTTTAACAGCTACCAAAACATGGCTTTGAAACTCTCAACTTGTGTTCAACTTCCCCACCCAAAAAATATATTTTTCCCCAAATCCCTCTCATGAAAAAAAAAATTAAATCCTATCTCTTAATAATGCAGTCACTTAAGTCATTTCTCATAGCTCTGTTGTTGCTCAATCCTAGGATAAACTACATCTCTAAATATGAACAACTATCTACTCAAATCTTACACCTCTTTACTCCCCCCTTCTTCACTCACTTCCTTACTTTAATCAATTTCCCTCCCCTGATTCTCTATCTAAATATGCCATAACCCTGTTTTTTTGGCTCACTTGATATTGTAATTCCTGTTTGTATTATACTAACTTACCTTTAATTTCTCTAAACTGGCTAAAATTTCTGTAAATATTAAATGAATGATATCTATTCTTAACCAATATTTTCACAATATCTAAGTTGGTATAATTATTTAAACCACAGATGTTTTTGTATTGTTTTTGAAGACTGCAAAATTACTGTTGTTAAAAATGTGTTTGTAACACTGGAGCTTTTCTCCCCAGGCATCCGCAGAAAATGGCTACCTACCCATATGGACATTCCCAGTAATCAAATGTCAATAAATAAACCAATCAAGAATGAGACAAGGGGTGGTCAGTGTCAGGAGCCACATTATGAACCTTGGCAATTAAGGTACAGAAAGGAGGATGAGGACACCTGGTAGACTTACACAATACATCATCCACCAGACAAAAACAGAAGCAGGATGAGTGAGTGGAGGCGATTAATTTGAGTGGAGATAGGAAGAATAAGAAAATATTAATATGTATGGAAGAATCTGAATCTGTCAGCATCTGACTGGATCATTCCAAGTTCAATGGCAGACAGACAAGCAGGAGCTGAATGATGTCTTTGACTATGAGGGTTTTCAGCTAACAAATGCAGGACTGTACCAGAAAGTAAAGAACTCTGGCTATGGTCCTGTCTTCTAGTATAATAGTTGCCTGTGTAACCATCAATAATTATATTTCCCACTGCGGCAAACAAGGCATCGATAAGTCAGCTACTGTAGCTATTTTTGGAGAAATCTGGTTCCTGTCTAACAGTTACACTTCTGGGGTATTACTAAAGGGTCTAGCATGGGAAATGCCCTGCTCCCAAGACTCTCTATTTTGCAATTCAGATGTATGTTATCTGTGATGAGGAAAGACTTAATTATCAAATAATTTGCATGTCTCTGAATTGCAGTGACTACTGTAATATGCAGATCTTTGCCAGTCTGCATGTTATTTATTTATTTTATTTATTTACATTTGTTTACCGGGAAATTCCAACTGGACACAGGTCCCCTAAACAAACAGTAAATAGAGCAGAAAATACATAACAACAAAATACAAATGAAGACACTAGATACACAGCATCATACAGATTAAAAAAAAAACAGGTATTGAGATTTTGTAACAGTTTGATGGAATAAGAGTAAATAGTAAAATAGTGTAATAGCTTTGGAGAGGTAGTAGTACTTAGTCCTAACATGCTTAGCAGCATACAGTTAAGTGAGTTAATATTAATTAATGCAGGCATAAATTAGTCAGGAAAGAGTCATGGGCAGAGCCAGTGTAGTTTTAGATGAGACTTGAGTGCAGTCTTGAACTGCCTGCTAGATGATAAGGAGGTTATAGAGGAGGGGAGGTTGTTCCAAAGTTTAGATATCGCATAAGAGAATAAGGCTTCACCTGAGGAATTGTTATGGCAGTTAATTGCTGTGGCTGCATTGTGTAGGTCAAATCCATCCCCCCCAAGTCACTCTCCTACATCAACACATATACATTCAAACACAAACACACGCACGTAACAGATCTCATACCTGCCCTTGAGATCTGTTCTTTCACCATCTCTGGATCCCCATAAAAGTTTATGTGCCATTAGGGAACAAAGTTTTAGAGTACTCCCTCGTGTCTAGTGTTACCCTCCACCTGAATACTGTTCTTGTTTAAGTCCCATTAAATGTAAGTGCAGTATCCCTGATGGCTACCATTTCCCCCCACTTCCCATTGCTTGTACAGATGTTGGTGCTCTTAAGGCACAAGTGTATCATCCCTGGTGGCTACTGCTGTTAGCGCTATTATAGCACTCAGGTTTAGAGTAATCTCTTGTGGCTAGTGTTTTCCCCCTCGCGATCTCCATACTACTATAATTTTCTGTAGATGAACACGGCCAAAACTGCACAGTAGCATGGCTGGCTGTGTTGATCTATATTTCCAAATGATTTCCTGGATTGCTCAGTGTGCAGATGCCTTCCTGGAGGTGGTTCCAGGAGTGAGAGCACACGCCTCTCTCCCAGACTGTCTCAGTAGCATTTAGCACAGTCATGGAACCAACCCTGCACGGTGCTAAAGCACCAAGCAGCACTGTTAGAGTGGCTTCTGAATTTATAAGGTTACAGTGACACATACACAAAGATGTACACATCACAGTACCTTTATGAACTCCTCCAATGTTTGTAAGTCTTCAAGAATTAAATCTGTGTAGATGCATTCCAGTAGACACAGCACACAGCTCTCCCCCAGACTGCTTCTTTTGCATTCAGCATGGGCACGGAGCTAGCCCTAGACGGTGCTAGAGCACTGTGCAACACCATGTTAGAGCTACTTCTGAATTCAAAAGGTTATCATGACAAATGGTACATGCATCATGATACCTTTATGAATTTTTATGTGGGCTGAACAAGCCTTAGAGGAAATATAGAAATTTGTGCAACATACTAAAAAACGGCATATGGAAGGGGAATGTCCAGACCAATCTTCAGCCAGTAAAACTGTTATTCTTAGTTGCCAAGATGGGAATTTAGATGTCAATTCCTAACCAATATTTAAAAATATGCTATAAAAATATAAGGAAACCCAGGAACTGTCCAAAAGGATTATGACTTGAACCAACTACTGGCAGTGAGGGAGCAAACTGAGCCAGACAACCAGTAACAGTTAACTTACAGAATAAGTGGAAGTACAGATATGTTTAAATCCCACAATCTGCATGTACTGACTGAATGTTTGTCATAAAATAAAAAGGGCAGAGGGAAACATGATGGTTTGGGAGGTAATGAGAAGTTATGTACCTACCATAACGTTCCATGTTAGTTGTCTTCTTCTCATCTTCTTTCTTGCTGGATGGGTTCGGAGCCGATCCTCGGCTCCGACTCGGCCAATACTAAAGCTTGAGAGCTTATTCCACCGGCTTGAGGCTCCCCTATATCCCACAATGCTAGGCGGTAACTATTCAGATCTCGTTTGATAGCTAAAACCAAGAAGTTCTAATCTCCATAGTATGGAGAAGAGAGAAAAGGAACCCACCTCTATATATAAACCTGTAGGTAAGCTACCACAAACATGAAAGGGAGAATAGAGGTGGTAGAACATGTGGGAAGGAAAACCCCAGTGGAAGATCCCAAAAATTCCTATCGGTCTGTCCAGGCTAGGGGGAAGGAGGGTGGGATGCAAGAAAGAAGGCGAGAAGAAGACAACTAACATGGAACATTATGGTAGGTACATAACTTCTCAATGTTAAGTTGTCAATCTCGCCTTCATTCTTGCTGGATGGGACCGCATCCCTAGCACCTTACCCCGGGTGGCGTATCGGAACAGACTCATGAGAACAGTGGAACCAAAGTTGGCACGGTTTCTGGAGGCCATATCCAATTTGTAATGCAAGATAAAGGTATGAGGAGAAGCCCATGTGGCTGCTGCACAAATGGAATCTATTGGCAGCCTGTCCTGAAAAGCTACAGATGTAGCTAATGCCCTAGTTGAATGAGCTCTAGGTCTTGAAGGCAGTTTTTGATGTCTGATTTCATAGATGAAGGTAATTATAGAAGTAAGCCATCTTGAAAGGGACACTTTAGTAACTGGAAGGCCCAATTTTCCTTCCGCATAAGACAGGAAGAGCTGATCAGATTTCCTGAACTGTTTAGTCCTGTCTAAATAATATCGAAGTTGGCAATGAACATCTAGAAAATGTAACTTTTGTTCCGACCTGTTGGAATAATCAGGGAAGAAGACGGGGAGATCAATCGTCTGGTTTAGGTTTGCCTCTGAGGAAACCTTAGGCAAGAAGGACGGATTAGTCCGGAGGGACACCCTGTCTTTATGGAAAACAGAGTAAGGAGGACGACTGCAAAGAGCATGAAGTTCAAATACCCTTCTAGCTGATGTTATGGCTACTAGAAAAAGTGTTTTCTATGAGAGTAACATAAGAGGGCATGAAGTCACAGGTTCGAAGGGGGGGGAGAATCAAGGACGCTAGGACCAAATTCAAGTCCCACTGAGGTGGGGGATCTTTGATTGGGGGCTTGAGCAAAAAGACACCTCTTAGAAAGGCTTTGCAGAGTTTATGGGACATGATACTGGAGTCCGAGACACCTACATGAAAGTTAGATATAGCAGCTAGTTGTACTCTAATGGTAGATGAGGAAGAGCCTAAATGAAAGAGCTCTGCCAGGAAGTCTAGGATAGACTGGATAGGTGCAGTGAAGGGGTCTATATTTTTTGATGCTGCCCAGAAGGAAAAACGCTTCCACTTACTATTGTAAATCCTTCTGGTAGAAGACTTGTGAGAGGCTATCAGGATGTTACGGACCGAATGAGAGATTAAGGGAAGCCTGGCTAGGGTAGGAATCGGAGAAACCATGCTGTGAGGTTGAGAGATTGGAGGGAGTGGTGCAGCTGGCCCGACTGGTGGGTCAAAAGATCTGGCACTGGGTCCAGATGCCAAGGCTGCTCCAAGAGGTAATGATGGAGGAATGGAAACCATATCTGTCGAGGCCAGTAAGGGGCAATGAGGATCATGGTGACTCTCGGGGCGATAGCTTTCTGAATTAATTGAGATATCAGTGGAAAGGGGGGAAAGCATACAGAAGTCCCCGAGGCCAATCGTGGACTAGAGCGTCTCTGGTGGGTTGGCCTGGTAAAGGGAAGAGGGTGAAGAAGTCGTGACACTTGCTGTTTTGGGGAGTAGCAAAAAGATCGCAGCAAGGCCGGCCCCATCTTCGAAAGACTTCTTCCAGCACTGATTTTTTTAGAGACCACTCGTGAGGCATGAGAATAGCCCTGCTCAACTTGTCCGCAATCACGTTGGACTTCCCGGGAATGTACATTGCTATCAGAAAATGCTGAGAAGAAATTGCCCACTGCCAAAGTCTGAGTGCCTCTCGAAATAAGGGGTAGGACTTGGTTCCGCCCTGTTTGTTGATGTACCACACTACGGACATGTTGTCCATCTGAATTGCAATAGTCCCTGTGGGAAGAGAGTCCTGAAGGGCTTGCAACGCTAAAAGCACTGCTCTCATCTCTAAGACATTTATGTGCAAGTGGCACTCGAAAGATTGCCACGTGCCCTGGACTGTCCTGCCCTGATAATACCCCCCCCCCACCCGATCAGGGAGGCATCCGTCGTCACCATGGTGATTGGGGGGGGGAGGAATGAAGGGTCTGCCCTGGAGAACTTGAGGTGATGTGATCCACCAAGACAGGTGATTCTTGCATGATTGGGTTAGTAGGATGATGTGAGACATCGGGAGCTGTTGGAAGGACCATTGAGAAAACAGCATCCACTGGAGGATCCGCATGTGAAAACGAGCTAAGGGGAGAAGTGTAATAGTAGCTGCCATGAGTCCTAGTACCTTCAAGACTACCCTGGCTTTGATCTTGTTGCATTGAAGTAGAAGGTAAACTTGTTTACGGATATCTGATACTCTTTGCTCTGTTAGTCTGGCGGAAAGATGAACTGTGTCTAAGGTGGCACCTATAAAGGTAATAGATTGACAAGGCGACAAGGCAGATTTTTCGAAATTTATTGAAATGCCTAGAGCTTGGCAAGTTTGGATGGTGAAGTCTCTGGATAGAAGCAGTTGATGCCTGGTGGTGGCAGTAAGGAGCCAGTCATCCAAATATGGAAACACCTGGAATCCTTGACGTCTCAAGTGAGCCGCGACCACTGCCATACATTTGGTAAACACTCGGGGGGCTGTAGTGAGACCAAAGGGCAGGGCTCTGAACTGGTAGTGACTGGCTCCCAGCCTGAAGCGGAGAAACCTCCTGGAGCATCTGTGCATTTTGATATGGTAGTACACATCCTGAAGGTCTATCGAGCACATCCAATTGTCCTGACCCAAGAAGGGTAGAATGGACTGTAGCGTGACCATCCAGAATTTTGTTTTCTTGACATAATTGTTTAGCTTGCTGAGATCCAGTATTGGTCTCCAGTCCCCTGTTTTTTTTGGTACCAAAAAGAATTTGGAGTAGATCGGATGCTTGCTGGTCTGCTGGGACTGGTTGGATAGCTCTTTTTGACAGCAGCTTTGATATTTCTAATGCTGCTTGTTCCCTTAGACTGGGTGGAACGTCTGGAAGGGATCCTTTGGGTTGGGATGGGATGTGAATAAAGGGGATTTTGTAACCCTCGGATATGATCGACTGTACCCATTTGTCTTGAGTGAGGGAAAGCCAGGCTTTTGGGTACAGTGATAATCTTCCCCTGACTGCCTCCGAAGGTGGACAGCCGGGCAGCTCCTCAGGGATGCTGAAAGGGTTTATCAGAGAAAGTTTCTCTGCTATCCTGGTTTTGCAGACCACCTCTGCCCCTAGGACGGCGTCTATTGTTGTTCCCTCCTCTGCCTCTAGAGGGGAATCGACTTTGTGCATCAGATGAGACTCCTTGTGGTTTGCGGAACAACATTCCCCCCCCCCTGACCTTTGGGATAAGGTCTGGAAGGGGTAGAAAAACGGACTCCCACAGCAGAGAGTCTTACCTTCCTGCTCGCACCTAGTCAATGTATCCTTCACCTGAGGTCCAAACAACATTGAGCCATCAAAGGGGGAATTGGTGAAGGACACCTTGAAAGGGTCCGCAAAATTGCAAAGCCACATCCAGGTGTGGCGTCATAAAGCTACACCTGTGCCTGCGGACCTACTCGTCCCATCAGCCACATATGAGATAAGCCGCATGGAGGAGTTGACAATCGAATTCAGGGTTGCCAACTGGGAGTTCATTTTGTCTTGGAACCCCTCAGCTGTTGGATCCTGCATGGCCTCACCCATATCCTTGAGTAAATCCCTCTGGAGACGGGTGAAGTGACACAAGTAGTTCAGCGACCGCATGGCAAAGGTCGCTGAGGAAAACATCCGCTTACCGTACCTGTCCATGGTCCTAGACTCCTTATTAGGAGGATGGACAGGTACCGAAGGATCAGCTAATTCCTTCTTAGTGGCTGCGGTCACCACCATGGCATCAACAGAGACACCTTTGGATAGGAACTGTTTCTCTTTTGGGGCAGTAATAAATTTTGACGGCCTCCTTGGGGAAGGTTCCACCGAATCAGGGGCCGTCCAAGCCTTCCTTGCCACCACTCCCATGAGGGGGTCAAAGGGAGGAGACACCCAGAAGGTGGAAGGGCGAGAGACAAACGCCCCAAGGTAGACCGACTCGTCCTCTGAAGGGTTAAGGGCAGGCCAGTTCCCCCTCTGTTCAAGGATTTCAAGGATGTCAGCAAAGGAGACATCCTCAGACGGAGACCAAGGGGAACCTTCAGATTCCTCCAAGTCGGTGTCAGAGGTGATAGACTCAGGGGAGTCAATGTGCTTCCTCTTGCACTGTCTCTTTCGAGGGGGTTCTCCTAAAAGATCAGGAGAAGCCTCGGAAGAAGAGGATATTCCCAATGGGGAAACCTGAGGAGCTGGCTCTCTATGGTCTGTTACGAGGGGGTGGGTAGAAACCACCGCAGGCACTGAAGAGGGAGGAGCTGACGGAGCCAACTGTGGGGTAGACACTGGGTCTAGCACACTCCGCATGACCACGAAGGTGCCCCGATCAGCCAAGGCCGAAGGTCCCTGCTCCGAGGAGACAAAGACCCCCCTGGCACTGACAGGGACAGCTCCGAGGCCGATGTCGGAGCTGAACACACCAGCGCCGATGCTCCGAGAGGGAGAACGGGGTCGGACAAGGGTCCGATGCCACTCGCCCCCTCGGAGCCGACGAGGGAAGCTCTGCGCCAAGATCCGTCCAAGGAGGAAATCGGAGCAGACGATGGAGCAGAAAGGGAAGGTATCGGCTCCAACGCACCGACAGCCACGGCTCCGACCTCAAAAGAGTCGGAGGAGGAATAGAAGCAGGGATGGGAATAGCCGCTGACTGTTGAGTAGGGCTATGCAGCATTTGGGCCAGTGCCTCAGACTTGAGAAGTCTACTCACCACCCTTTGTAAGTCATGGTCGGACAGCCTGGAGGACTGAGAGGAATGGGACCTATGGCTCTGCTCCGACAGAAGAGGGGATCCCAGAGCCGAGTGGATGGAGCTGATGGAAGGGGACCTTGACCTCTTCTTTGAAGGTGGCTCTGATAAGACTATCGGAGCCGACTGAGTCTTAGCAACCTCGGCTCCGGCCGGAGCCGAGGTAACGGTTTGAGACTTCGAAACATCGATTCCAGCTGGAGCCGATGTCGAAGCAGCCTTAATGCTCCCAGCAGATGGATCTGAAGCTGGAGCCGACGGCCTGGAAGTCTTTGAAGGCTTCCCCGACGCAGACTGGGTCGAGGGGCCTTCAGGCTTTAACAAGCCTCGAAGAATAAGCTTATTTTTGCATTCCTACAGGACTCTAGGGCTGAATGCATGGCAAACAGCACAGGAGTCCTGCAGGTGCAAAGGTCCCAGGCAATAGACGCAAGAAGTGTGACCGTCTGTCAGAGACATTTTCTGACAGCACAAATCACACTTCTTGAAGCCTGAGACCTTGGAGTCTTTAGACATCCTAAAAGAGACTGTATATAACACAGACACAACACACAGACACACCCTTTAACCAAAGGAAAAAATCCAGTCACACTAAAATGACAGGGGAAAAAAGGGAGTGGGCCAAAGGCCTTGAAGTTAAAAGGGAATAAAAAGGGGATTAAAAAACAAGGGAGACCCGATTTAAACTAAAGGGATACTCTATATTAAAAACTAAACTAAATAGAAAGGATAGGGGTAGAAATTTGAAGTTTTTGACTAGAAAACTTACTAACCTGCCAGAGCTGGTAGAAGAAAGCACCTCGTCAACTAAGCGGCAAAAGAGATCTGAGTAGTTACCGCCTATCATTGTGGGATATAGGGGAGCCTCGAGCCGGTGGAATAAGCTCTCGAGCTTTAGTATTGGCCAAGTCGGAGCCGAGGATCGGCTCCGAACCCATCCAGCAAGAATGAAGGCGAGATTGACAACTTAACATTATGCATTTTATCTATCATGCAAGACTAATCTTGGGGGGCTAGTAGGCTGAGAAAGTGCTCAGTAGTTTAAAGACAATAGAACGGATGAAAGAAGCTTTACTCATTTCTATACATTAGAAAGTAGATTGATGTATATACTCACACAGGGTGATGTTTTGTTTGTAATGACTTAAAATGCAAGTTGAGTGGAGAAAATCAGTTAATTATTAACCTGGGTTCACTGCTGTGAGGTTTCCAGATGTTTTGCACTTCTGCAGCTCACTAAGCAAAAGCGAGGGGGAAGTAGCTCTCCGAAAAAAGGTGGGGTTTGAAAGAGTCATTAATTCCACTGAAGGTCTTGAGCTAAACTGACAGAAGTAAGCTGAGGCACTCGACAACTCTAAGCATTCGATTAATGAATGTCTCGGCAGTTTGTTGAGGGTGATCTTTGCGAACAGCCTCAAGAACTTAAGCAATTGTCTTTAATAAGAGCAATATCAGGTAAAAGAATTAGCATGAAAAACAGGAAAAAATGTGAAGTATTTAGACTTAAAAGGGTGCACCACTTCAGTAGCAGCTGCAGATATATACAAGGTTAAGCTAAAATTTTAAAATTGTTTTATTAGTTAAATGTTAAAATAAATAATAAAAAACTTAACATCAATAAAGAAAGACAATATTCATAATTTGCCTGAGAACAAGGGAAGAAACAGTGCTGATGATGTAACAAAAAAGAAAATTGTCTTTAGTTCATCACAGTCTTCAACAAGCACTTCAGCATGGTCAATCTGCTTTGGTAACAGGTAATGCGCCTGTGAAGAAGGCCGTCGGTCCAGAGTAGTTGTGTCTATTTGAGAAGTATGTGTTCTAAATTTGAAAATGCATATCTGACATTATTGTCTTCATCTGATCTTCAACCTGTGGGTATAGGTACTAGCATTGGTGCCGAGCCGGCCATATCCAAGCTACGGTGCCAAAACTGAGCTCCTCCCCTACCCATAATGCCTCTCTTTCCATCCCCCCAGATCTCATTTGCCGCCATTCCAGCTACAAGTGAGTCGTCTGAGCTCCATCTTGTTGTGAATTGTTTCTTCTAGTGTTGGGATTTTCTTGGTACTCAGGTACTGTTTAAAGTTTTCGTATAAACTTCTAAACTTTCCCCTACCCTTTGCATTTTCTAAATAGCGTTTTTCTTGTAGTTCTCTTCAGTAGGTTTCCCTTCTTGTCTTTTCTATCATGGCTGACAAGTCGGACAAGTCTGAGAAGGGTGCAGGATTTAAGAAATGTACTGAGTGTAGGCATAAACTCCCACCTTTGGATGGTCAAAGATTGTGTGTAGTGTGTTTAGGTGTTTCTCACCTAGACACTGGGTGTTGTATTTGTGCAGATTTTTCCTCTCGTACCCTCGCGGACATAAGAAATAAGTTAATATTAAAGGGTTTGTTACCCAGTTCTAATAATGCGGGCACAGGGACTCAACCCCCTGGTAAGTCGCCCCAGAGCAAAAGCAAGGACATGGACAAGAAAGCAGAGAGAGAGAGAGAGAGACAGAGACAAATCCAAAAGCAATGACAAGCCCCCAGAGAAGAGGAGAATGACTGACTCTTCCCCTGCTGCTGGTGAACCTTCTCCCAAGATCAGGCCTAGGTTATCTTTCCCTCAGCCTAGGTTCTCGCCAGAGCCCCTGGAGGCGACCTCGCCCAGGCACCACTCCAGGTCTGCTTCTGTGGCTTCCACTGCCAGGTCCTCCAGCAGTATCTCAGAGAGAGCAGTGGATCAGTTGATGAGACAGCTCTTGCGAGCTCAGATCCAGCTGAGAGTCCTTCCCACCCCCTCCTCACCAGGAGTGGGGGGGTCCTTCCCTGCCCCTTTCAGGGTGTTATCCTTTCCCAAGCCCTGAGGCTTTGGGCCTTGCAGTTGACAGAGTTCCCAGCATTGAGGGGTCAGTGTCGACATTGTTGGTTTCTTTGACACTGACCATGGCCTTGGGTTCCTCCGCCCCTGTTTCTTTGGTGCTGGAGGGCTCTTGGAGTCATAGCTTGCTCGATGTCAGTTCTGCGGGTTTGGCGTCGGCATCAAGGGTTTCAGTGCCTTCCCTCCCCCTCGGAGCTTTGGTGCTCAGCAGCTCGACATCAACTCCCCCGTCGGCACCTATGCAGTTGGTGGCTTCGGCTCTGCCAGCGTCTAGCGTTTCAGTTTAGACGTGTGCGCCACTGATCTCCTGTTCTCAGTTGGTGTTCGACATGGAGGAGAGGGTCCTCTCGATTTCGATGTTGAGATCCTCAATGCCTTCCCCTCCAGATCCTTTTCTGCTCCAGCTGCACTCTGGACCTGACATCTCCAGCCCTTTGCTTCAAAGACAGCCTGCCCCCTACCCTCCAGGTTTCTCTCACTGTGGAGCCCCAAGTTTCTGTTTCCCCCCCGGAGTATCCCCCCAAGGAGGTCCACTGGAAGCATTTGTGCAAAAAGGAGGCATACTGACTCCACCCCTGAGTCTGTCAAGGATGACACTGACTGGGAAGATGATGAGGGGTCCTCCCAATCTCCACCCAGTGATGTCTCCTTTGGGGACATCATGGAAATTCTGCATTATAAGGGTGGATGGTCTGCCCCAAAGCCCAGTCCGGATGAATCAGTGTTTCTGGAGGCATTCAGCGCAGGCCCATCTACTTCCTGGGTGACCCCCCCCTATGGACCCTTTAGTAGACCTCATCGCATGCAGGGCGTGGAAGGAACCGGAGGCAATGGAACCAGTACCCACGCACCCTTACAAAATACTTAGCCCCCCACCAGAACCGGATGCAATGGCATCAGTACCTAAGCACTCCGACAAAATACTTAGCCCCCCACTAGAAAGGACTTTTTGGCAGAAGACGGTCCTTGCTGATGCTTTGGTGGTTGCAGCCACCATGAAAAAGTAACTCACCCAGGAAAGCTCCTCTGTCCATCCTCCTAACAGGGAGTCCAGAGCAACAGACAGACTGGGAAAGAGTGTTTATATCAGCGACCTTCTCTGTGAGGGAGCTGAATTACTTGGCGCATGTTACTAGATTGTAGAGATTGCTCATCGACGAACTGTCTGCATCTACCCCAGAGTCCATGTCAGCAGAGGAAAAGAAGATCTTCTCCTCTAGACTGGCCACTCTCAAAGCTATTTCTAACATCTCCATGAGGCTTCTTTCCTATGCTTCGGAAGGTGCTTCTAGGGCAGCTGATTCAGGCATCGCTACTAGCGTCATGCCTGGATGCGGCTTTGTGATTTCTGTGAGCCCTTCAAGGTGTCCTTCATGAACTCCCCCTTTGATGTTCCGTCCATCTGTGAAGGAGACTTTGGCCCAGTGCGAGTAGGATGGTAAGACCCTCTCTGCCATTGGAATCCGCTTTTCTACTCCTCAACTTTCCTACTCCAGGTATCAGAGAGGCAATAAGAGATTGTGTTTCCGAAAATCCAGGGCTTTCCATGAGGATGGATCTGCTGACTCTTCCCCTAGAGGCAGATCAGGGAATGACTCTTTTAGATGCAACCCTATGGGCAGAAGGGCTTCAAGAGAACAAGGGTCTTGGGATTCCTGTCCGGACAGACCCTTCCAGTGACTCTGAAGTGTTGCCTGGCTGTCTTACCGAGAAGGAAGTCGGGGACGCTTTTCTCTGCATCCATCAGTCTGGGAAGCCAACACGTTGGATCGATGGGTGCTAAGAATAGCATTCTAAGTATATTCGATTCCAATTCTTCATCCTCCACAGGCCTGAAAGTCTTTCCTGGATGTTCCACCTGCTCACAGGGAGGCAGCCGAACTGGAAATCTCCAAGCTGCTCAACAAGAGAGTCATTCAGCGTGCCCCCCCAGGACTATCTGGATCAGGCGTATATTCAATGTTCTTTTAAGTGCCCAAAAAGACAGGGGGACACAGACTGATATTGGATCTCACCCGACTGAACAGGTTTGTCGCCAGAACCAAGTTCCAGATGGTTACAATTCAGTCCACTCTTCTATACCTTCAGAAGGACTTCTGGATATGCTCGATCGACCTCCAGGACGCATACTACTATATAAAGATAGGCAAGCATCACAGGAGGTTCCTACGCTTCCAATTAGGAGCAAAGCATTATCAGTTCAGGGTGCTCCCCTTTTGCCTCACCACAGATCTCAGGGTGTTCACTAAAGTGGTAGCAGTACTAACAGCGTATTTAAGGCTGCAGTGGATACGGGTTTTCCCTTACTTGGACGACTAGCTTCTGGTTGCACCCACCCAGCATCAGCTTCTTCAGGCCAGGGAACAGTTCCTTCAATTAGATTCAACCTTGGGCATCACAATAAATTTTCACAAATCAAAACTGGAGCCTCTCCGTTCCTGGGAATTCATCAGAGTGCTGTTGAATACTTCTCTTTGCTAGGTTTTTCTTACCATGAACAGGATTCAGTCTCTTCAGGGCCAGGTGAGCATTCTTCTGGAGACACCTCAATCATCAGTGGCCCGAATCCTTCAAGATCTGGGATCTATGGCAGCAACCATTGTCATTTTACCCATGGCAAAGCCACACATGTGGGTTCTCCAATGGACCCTATCAGTCCAATGGTCGCTTCTGGACCTGCCTCTGTTGCATCCCCATTCAGCTATCCAAACCTGCCAGTCCTCTCTCATGTGGTGGTTAAATGCTCATAATCTAGCAGAGGGTTGATCTTTCATGGCTCCCTCGCCAGTGGCCACTGTCACAAAGGACGCCTCCCAGCTCTGGTGGGGGGGCATTGGCTGGGATGGACTGTTCAAGGGACGTGATCACAGTAAGAGACCAATCTTCAAATCAACATTCTGGAGTTGAGGGCAGTGCTTCTGGCATTGCAGGCACTGGATTATTTTCTCCCCCAAAGAACGATTGTGATACAGACAGACAATGTGGCAATGGTCTGGTATATTTATAAACAGGGAGGAACCAGATTTTACCTCCTTTGTCAAGAGGCCATGAGATTGTGGGGAATAGGTGATCTCCTCAGGCTGCCTTCTTGATGCATCACACATTCCAGGTAGTTCCAACATCCTAGTGGACAAACTCAGCAGGATCATTCTGTCTCCTCACAAGTGGTCTTTGAAACAGTCAGTGGCAGACATGAACATCCAGAAATGGGGTAAATCGAGCTGCGATCTTTTCACCTCATCTTCCAACACCAAGTGCAGTGACTTCTTCGCCCTGATTCCTCCCAATGGAGGGACACCCTCAAATGCTCTAGTTCATGCTAGGCCCCCCTCCGGTCTGCTGTATACGTATCCCCCCTTCCTCCTATGGCAAAATCTCTTCAGAAGGTTCAGGGGTCGAGGTGCAGTGTAATCCTCATTCCCCCTTCTGGCCTCATCAGGTTTGGTTCCCCCTTCTTTGGTCTCACTGTGTCAGTCCTCCCTGGATTCTGGATCTGATTTCCAATCCAGAGGGCAAATTTCATTAGGATATGGACAGCCTGAAGCTCACAGCTTGGCTTCTGCAGTTCCAGTGATGGCTAGAGTTCTCAGGCTATCATCCCCTGTGAAACATATATTGCTTTCTGCTCACAAGTCATTGACTAAGAAGATCTAAGCTAGTAAATGGAAGAGGTTTTCCATATGGGCTTCCCACATCCCTTTACTGCATCTATTCCTTCAGTTTTAGACTTTCTGGCTTTTACTTTCAACCAAGGCGCCAGTTCCTCTAGAGTAAAAATCCAACTAGCTGCCATATCCCATTATCATGTCGGACTAAAGCATTCTTCTTTGGCCGCTTCTAGATTGTGCAATACCTTTTTGAAAGGAACATTTCTTTTATGGCCTCCCATTAAGGATACAGTTCCCCCTTGGGCCTTAACGTTTGTACTTCAGGCGCCAGTGTTATCTCCATTTAAGCCCTCTGCAAAGGTGGATTTTCAGTTTCTGTCATGGAAAATGGCTTTATTGGTAGCCCTAACTTCATCTAAGCAGGTCTCTGAGATACACGCTCGTTGTATTCAACCCCCGTACCTCATTTTTCATAAAGACAGGGTTTTGCTTAGGCCGAATTTAGAAGTTATGTACCTACCATAACGTTCCATGTTAGTTGTCTTCTTCTCGCCTTCTTTCTTGCTGGATGGGTTCGGAGCCGATCCTCGGCTCCGACTCGGCCACTCTAAAAGCTCGAGAGCTAGTTCCACTGGCTCGAGGATCCCCTATATCCCACAATGCTAGGCGGTAACTCCTCAGATCTCGGTTGAAAGCTAAGGCCAGCAAGAAATTCCATAAAGAACAAAGAAAAAGCTCCTCTAGGTCTGTCCTGGCTAGGGGGAAGGAGGGTAGGACGCAAGAAAGAAGGCGAGAAGAAGACAACTAACATGGAACGTTATGATAGGTACATAACTTCTAAATGTTAAGTTGTCTATCTCGCCTTCATTCTTGCTGGATGGGACCGCGTCCCTAGCACCTTGTCCCGGGTGGCCTATCGGAACAGACTCTTGAGTACAGTGGAACCAAAGTTGGCTCGGTCTCTAGAGGCCAAGTCCAACTTATAATGAGAAATGAAGGTATGGGGAGAAGCCCAAGTAGCTGCAGAACAAATTGAATCAATAGGCAGCCTATCTTGGAAAGCTATAGAAGTGGCTAAAGCTCTAGTTGAATGAGCCCTGGGTTTGGATGGCAACTGTTGATGTCTTATCTCATACACTAGGGTAATCAACGAAGTAAGCCATCTAGAGAGAGACACTTCAGAAATTGGAAGGCCCATTCTACCTTCTGCATAAGAAACAAACAGTTGGTCAGATTTCCAGAATTGTTTGGTCTTGTCTAAATAGTACCTAAGTTGGCGATGAATATCTAAATAGTGTAACTTTTGTTCTGACCTATTAGAATAATTAGGGAAGAAAACAGGAAGCTCAATGGTTTGGTTCAAATTTGCCAGTGAAGCTACCTTGGGCAAAAAAGACGGGTTAGTACGTAAGGACACCCTATCCTTATGAAATACAAGATAAGGGGGTCAACTACACAGAGCATGGAGTTCAGAGACTCTTCTAGCTGAAGTGATAGCTACTAAAAAAAAGAAGTTATGTCCTTACCATAACGTTCCATGTGGAGTGTTCATCTCGCCTTGGTTATTACACATGGGTTCGGAGCCGATCCTCGGCTCCGTCGCCGACTGCAAGCTCTGCATCGAGAAGAAGCTCGAGGACATCTAATACCCACAATCCCCCTCTGCCTTTACCTCAGATCTAGTTTGCAAGCAAACCAGACATAAAGCACGCACACATGCCAAACTATATACATAAAAGTACATATATACAAACATACCAAGGGTATGATAGTAACACTAATACTGCAACAGCAGAAGGAGAATACTCCAGACCAGACACCAAATCGAACGTTCTTCCTAAGGGTGGGAAGGGTGGGAGTGTAATAACCAAGGCGAGATGAACACTCCACATGGAACGTTATGGTAAGGACATAACTTCTTTATGTGAGAGTGTTCAATCTCGCCTTTGTTCTTACACATGGGTAGTGTCCCTAGCTCCATAATCCTGAGGAACTCAAGGGAGAACGTTCTTGAGCACAGTGGAACCAAAGGTTGCCCTATCCCTAGAAACCCTGTCCACTTTGTAATGAGATATAAATGTATGTGGTTTAGCCCAAGTAGCAGCCGCACAAATAGTGTCTAGTGGTGCGAGCTGCGTGAGCCAAAGATGTAGAAACTGATCTGGTTGAATGTCCTTTGGGTTTTGTTGATAATGTTTGATCAGAGGCTTCATAAACATATGTGATACAGTCAGTTAGCCATTTAGAAAGAGTTCGTTTGTAACTGCAAGACCCTTTCTGCTGTCAGCAAAAGCTACAAATAGTTGATCAGATTTCCTGTGATCTTTTGTTCTATCCAAATAAAATCTGAGTTGTCTATGGACGCCCAGTTTGTGCAACATATACTCCAATTTATTAGAGTGGTTCTTAAAGAAGGTGGGTAGTTCAATGGACTGATTAATATTACTAGAAGAACAAACTTTGGGAAGAAAGGATGGATTAGTGCGTAGGGATACTCTGTCAGAATGAAATATTAAATAAGGATGCTTGACAGAAAGGGCCTGAAGCTCAGACACTGCCTAGCAGATGTAATGGCCACTAGAAATAAAGTTTTCCATGACAAGAATTTCAATGTGCAACTTGAGGCTGGTTCAAAGGGTGGCAACATCAATTTAGAGAGCAACAGGTTTAAATTCCACGGTGATGTCGGACTTCTGACTGGTGGTCTGATATGAAAAGAACCTTTTAAAAAGGCTTTAGACAGTCTGTGAGCCATAATAGGCGCACCACATTCCTCTACATGATAGTTAGAAATGGCAGCTAACTGTACTCTTAAAGTAGCCGGGGAAGCTCCTTCATGAAATAGTTCAGTCAAGAACTCTAAAACCTTGTTTAACGGAGCTCTAACAGGGTCCAAATGATGTGACTCCGCCCAAAAGACAAAACGTTTCCACTTACTGGTGTAAGTCTTAGTAGTGGAAACTTTATGAGAAGCTACTAAAATATCCTGAACCGATGTAAGTGGAACCGACCTGGCTAGAAAGGGGAGCAGCCAAGCTGCTAGATGGAGAGATTCTAGAGATGGGTGAGGAACTCCTGACGAGTGAGTCAGTAGATCTGGCTCTGGGTCCAGCATCCAAGGTCCCCGAATGCGGTGACGCAATAGAAATGGGAACCAAATTTGACGAGGCCAGAACGGGCAATGAGAATAATAGTCCTCTGAAGGTTGTTGGCTTTCTGTAGAAACTTTGCAATCAGGGGAAATGGAGGAAAAGCATACAGGAGACCGGGGCCAATCGTGCACCAGCGTCCCTGGGGACTTCCCTGGAGGGGTAATAGGGCAAAGTAGCTCCTGCATTTGGCGTTCATTGGAGACGCAAACAGATCGCAGGTAGGCTGGCCCCATTTGCGAAAAATCCTTCGCAACTGACTGTTTGAGGGACCACTCGTGAGGCAATAGTATTGCCCTGCTCAGCCTGTCGGCTATGACGTTGGATGACCCGGGATGTGCGTTGCGATCAGAAAGCGACCGGTGGACTCTGCCCATTGCCAAATTCTCATGGCCTCTCTGCATAGTTGGTAAGACCTGGTTCCCCTTGCTTGTTTATGTACCAGACTACGGACATGTTGTCTGTCTGAACTGCAATGGTCCCTGTAGGAAGGAGGGAGCAAAGTGTTGCAACGCCAAAACACTGCCCTCAACTCCAGAACATTGATGTGCAGATTGTACTCCAGATTGGTCCATTCGCCTTGGACTGTCTGTCCCTGAAAGATGACCCCACCCTATCAGGGAAGCGTCCGTGGTTATCGTCGCTGACGGTGCGGGTAGCACAAATGGTCTTCCGCTGGATAGGTTGCAAGTCTGTAACCACCACATTAGGTGTGATTTGCATGTTTTCGTTATCAAAATTTCGTGAGTCAGTGGAAGTTGTTGGAATGACCATTGTGCAAACAGAAGCCATTGTAGCACTCTCATGTGCAGTCTTCCCAATGGTATCGCAATGAGAGAAGCTGCCATGAGACCCAAAACTTTCAGAACAATTTTTGCCGGAGACTTTCTGGACGACAGTAGAAGGGAAATGTTGAATTGAAGTGCTACTATTCTTTCTGTAGGAAGTTTTAGAACTAAATGACGCGTATCTAATTCCGCTCCTATGAATAAGATATGCTGTGATGGCTGTAGCAACGATTTTTCGAAATTTACTGAAATGCCAAGGTGTGTACAAAGTTGTAGGGTGTAATCCCTGGCTTGTATCAGTTGACGCCTGGTAACAATGCTTTTTACCCAATTGTCTGAAGAGAGGTTTTGCCAGGCCTGAGGGTATAAAGCTAAGCGACCCCCGACTGCCTCCAGAGCAGGACAGTCGGGCCTCCTCTCAGGAGTGCTGAAAAGGTTTGCCAGGGAGGTTATCCCTGTCACCTTGGTTTTGGACCTCTGCCGCCAGGCGGCGTCTTCCACCTCTGCCCCCTCTGCCTCTAGAGGGGCATCACCCTGTGTGTTTGGGAAAGATCCTTGGGGTTTCGAAACCACATTTTCCCACCACGTTGCCCTTTGGGGTACGGTCTGGAAGGGTGGAAAACGGACTCCGACAGCAGACAGAGTCTTTCCCTCCTCTTCACACCGCGTATGGGTCTCCTTTACTATAGGGCCAAAATGTGTGGCTCCGTCCAATGTGGCGTTAGTAAAGGAAGACTTGAAGGCTTCATAAGCGAACATAAGCGCATCCAGGATTGCCTACGAAGAGCAATCGCTGAAGCCGCTGCCCTACTCGATCCTTCGGCTGCATAGGATATCAGCCTCATGGACGAGTTTACAATGGAGGTAAGGGTGTTGAGATGCGCTGTAACTCTCTCTGAAACAGCAGCATCTGTAGTACCCTGGAGGGTATCTCCCAACTCTTTGACTAGATCCCTCTGTAAACGTGTAAAATGAGTCAAATAGTTCAGGGAACGCATAGAGAAAGCCGCTGAACTGAAAATGCGCTTCCGTGATCTGTCCATGGTCCTAGAATCTTTGTTAGGCGGATGGACAGATGAGGAAGACTCCGACATCTCCTTTTTCGTGGCCGCTGCCACCACCATGGCGTCTACTGGAACTCCTTTGGTGAGGTAAGCCTTGTCCTGTGGTGCCGTAATGTACTTATTTGGCTTCCTAGGGACTGGTTCCACCGTGTCAGGAGTCTCCCACGCCTTGAGCAATTAATTCCATTAACTCATCAAAGGGCGGAGTGACCCAGGAGGAGGAAGGCGAGCACCAAATGCCTTCAGCAAAACTGACTCATCCTCAGAAGGGGAGGGCTTGCCAGTCACCTCTCTGTTTTAGGATCTCCAAGATGTCAGAAAAGAGACATCCTCTGTAGGTGACTTAGGGGACCCTTCTGACTCATCTAAGTCAGTATCAGATGTCAAGGATTCTTGTGGAGAATCCAAGTGTCTCCTCTTACACAGTCTTTTCCTAGGGACTTCTTCGTGGGAGCATCCGAAGAAGCCTCCGAGGAAGAGGGGCACCCTCCAGGGGTGGCTGAGACACTGGTGCCCGACGCTTGGGCGTGGCCGTGGGTGCAGAGGAGGATAACGGTCCTTTGTGGGGAGGAGAAGCTGTACCTGCTGATGTGGTTGTCTGGGTAGACAACACCTTCCTCATGAGGTCGAAGGCCCCGGTCCCGAGTCGAGGTATCTCCCGGTTCAAGAAATGGGAAGAATCCCGAAACAGGAACCGAAGGCACCGACCCGAGGACGGAACCGAGTCGATCCGTGCGAGGCCCGAGAGGGAGCGTCGGAACGAAACATCGGTCCGACTCGGTCCCGGAACCAAGGATGGATCTTCGGCCCGAGACTCCAGTACCGGATCGGATGGAGTCGAGGTGAACGTGCCGACCGAGAAAAGACGGTTCTGGCACCGAGGGCTCCACAATCATCAGTTCACCTTCTTCCGGCTCCGTAGACTGGACAGGTCTCGGAGGAGGTACAGATGGAAATAGTGGCAGGCCTTCAAGTCTCGACATCAACTGAGAGGAGACCGAGATAAGCTTGGATAGGGCCGTATGCTCCATCAATTTCTGCACCACACGGTCCACATCGGTGTCGGAAAGGGCCTGGAAGAACGAGTCGAAGGGATCGAAGACGGAGCCGACCTCAACAGAGTCGGTGGAGGGAGCTCCGTCACGGTTCCAAGACTCGAGGCTCGAAACTGCCAACAGTTGAACACTCGGCCCAAGTCTGTGGAACCGGTGATCTAACTATACCGAAGAGCTCGGAGCCGATGACTTGGGCTCCGGCGTCTTCGATTCGAGGACTTGGATGCCTGGTCTGAAGCATCCAGAGCCTCCTGGAAAGAGGGTTTCAACAATCCTCTATCCATCAGTTTCCTGCGCCTATCTGTCATGACCCTCCCACTAAAAGAGTGACAAATAGAACAGTCCTCTTGTAAGTGGAGAGGGCCAAGACAGTAGACACAGGAACTGTGGTTGTCTGTGACCGACATCTTTTGGCCACACTGACAACGTTTGAAGCCAGATTTCATTTTCTCAGACATAATGAAAAGAGAAAGAAAACAGTCCAGTCCAGTAACAGTCAATCCAGGTAACAAAAAGTCAAATCCGGTATTTTGTAAGTCCGATTGTCAATTCAAGTAGGGGTGGTAGGCCCCGAAAAACTCTATACCAGTTAGTTAAACTAAGTTAAACTAATCTAATGGTACCGAGAATTCTGCTCTACTCACACACCGTACACTAACTTTCAATAACTATAGTTCTTAAAGAAGTTCTTTGAAAATTTAACCAAATAGTTAAAATCTTATCTGTAAAAAGCCTCGAGCTAGCCTCCAGCGATGCGTATGCAGCAGCGGCAAACTAGATCTGAGGTAAAGGCAGAGGGGGATTGTGGGTATTAGATGTCCTCGAGCTTCTTCTCGATGCAGAGCTTGCAGTCGGCCGGCACGGAGCCGAGGATCGGCTCCGAACCCATGTGTAAGAACAAAGGCGAGATTGAACACTCTCACATGAGTGTTTTCCAAGAAAGTAACTTTACTGAACATGAAGCCGCAGGTTCAAAGGGGGAAAGAATTAAGGACGTCAGAACCAAGTTGAGATCCCATTGGGGAGGAGAATCTCTGATGGGTGGTTTGAGGAGAAAAACTCCCTTTAAAAAGGCTTTACAGAGTTTGTGAGACATAATGGAGGACTCTGAGACTCCAACATGAAAGTTCGAAATTGCTGCCAATTGAACTCTAATGGTAGACGGAGACGAACCTGAGTGGAAAAGTTTGGCTAGAAAGTCTAGAACTGATTGAATGGAAGCAGTGAAAGGATCTATAGTCTTTGACTGCGGCCAATAGGAAAAACGTTTCCACTTGTTATGATAAATCTTCCAAGTGGAAGATTTATGAGAGGCTATCAAGATATCTCTAACTGAGTGAGATATCAGAGGAAGCCTGGCTAAAGTTGGAATTGGAGGAACCACGCTGTGAGGTTCAGAGAAGGAACGGAGTGGTGCAACTGACCCGACTGATGGGTCAAGAGGTCTGGAACTGGGTCCAGATGCCAAGGTTGCTCCAACAGATAACGGTGGAGAAATGGGAACCAAACCTGTCGAGGCCAGTAAGGGGCACATGGAAGCTTCCTGAGCGATGGCTTTCTGTATCAGCTGAGATATCAGTGGGAAGGGAGGAAAAGAATACAGAAGTCCCCGGGGCCAAACGTGCACTAGAGTGTCTCTGCTGGGGTGGCCTGGTTGGGGAAAGAGGGTGAAAAAATCGTCGCACTTGCTGTTTTGGGGAGTAGCGAAAAGGTCGCAGCAAGGCCGGCCCCACTTTCGAAAACGTTTCTCCAACACTAAATTCTTCAGAGACCACTCATGAGGCATGAGAATAGCTCTGCTCAATTTGTCTGCAATCACATTGGACTTCCCGGGGATGTGCATTGCTAACAGAAATCGCTGAGAAGAAATCGCCCATTGCCACAGTCTGAGTGCCTCTTGACAAAGGGGGTAAGATCTGGTTCCGCCTTGTTTGTTGATGTACCACACTACTGACATGTTGTCTGTCTGAATTGCTATAGTTCCCTTGGGAAGAGAGTCTTGTAAAGCTTGCAACGCTTGAAGCACTGCTCTCATCTCTAGGACGTTTATGTGCAAGTGGCACTCGAACGGTTGCCACATGCCCTGGACTGTCCTGCCCTGGTAATGCCCCCCCCCCACCCGATCAGGGAGGCGTCCGTTGTCACTGTAGCAACCGGAGGGGGAGGGATGAAGGGTCTCCCTAGGAGGAGCTGGGGAGATGTGATCCACCAAGAGAGATGATTCTTGCACGATTGAGTTATCCGAATAGGATGGGACATTGGAAGTCTTTGGTAAGACCATTGTGTGAAAAGCATCCATTGTAAAATTCTTATATGGAAGCAAGCTAATGGTAGAAGGGGGATGGCAGCCGCCATAATCCCTAAGACTTTCAGGATCAGTCTGGCTTTGACTTTGTTGCTCTGCAAGACAAGAGAGACCTGCCTGTGTATGTCTGCTATTCTCTGCTCTGTGAGTCTGGCTGACATATTGACTGTGTCTAGATTTGCGCCTATGAAGGTAATAACACGACAAGGCGACAAGACAGACTTTTCGTAGTTTATTGAAATGCCTAGTGCCTGACATGTGTGAAAGGTGTAGTCTCTGGCGAGAAGTAAAAGATGCTTGGTGGGGGCTGTAAGGAGCCAGTCGTCTAAATAAGGAAACACCTGGAATCCTTGTCATCTCAGATGAGAGGCTACCACTGCCATGCATTTGGTAAACACTATGGGGGCTGTAGTGAGACCAAAGGGCAGGGCTCTGAATTGAAAATGACTGGTTCCCAGCCTGAAGCGGAGAAATCTCCTGGAGCGTCGACTCATTCTGATGTGATAGTACGCGTCCTGGAGATCTATCGAGCACATCCAGTTGTCCCGCCCCAAAAGGGGTAGAATGGACTGCAGCGTGACCATCCGGAACTTTGTTTTCACGACAAACTTGTTTAAGTTGCTGAGATCCAGAATGGGTCTCCAGTCCCCTGTTTTCTTTGGAACCAAAAAGAATTTGGAGTAGATTCCGGATCCTGTTTGGTCTGCTGGAACTGGTTGAATGGCTCTTTTTGCGAGCAGCTTTGAAATTTCTAATGCTGCTTGCTCCCTTTGACTGGGTGGAACGTCTGGAAGGGATTTTTTGGACTGCTTCGGAATGAAAAGGAAGGGGATTCTGTAGCCTTCGGAAATGATAGACTGTACCCACTTGTCTTGAGTTAGGGATAGCCAGGCTTCTGGGTACAGCGACAATCTTCCCCTGACTGCCTCCGAAGGTGGACAGTCGGGCAACACCTCAGGGATGCTGAAAGGGCTTGTCGGAAAAGGATTCTCGACTGCTCTGATTCTGCAGGCTCCCTCTGCCTCTAGGACGGCGTCTACCATGATTATTCCCCACTCTGTCTCTAGAGGGGAATCGACTCTGTGCATCAAGCAAATCTCCTTGAGATTGTTTGCGGAACCACATCTTTCCCCCCTTCTGGCCTTTGGGGTAAGGTCTAGAAGGAGTAGAAAAACGGACTCCGACGGCAGAGAGAGTTTTGTCATCAGTCCCGCACCTAGTCAGGGTTTCCTTCACTTGAGGACCAAAGAGGGATGATCCGTCACAGGGGGAATTAGTGAAGGACGCCTTGAAAGGGTCCGCAAAGTTACAAAGCCGCATCCAGGCGTGTCTACGCAAGGCTACACCTGTACCTGCCGCTCTACTTTCTCCATCCGCCGCATATGAAAGGAGGTGCATGGAGGAGTTAGTTATAGAATTAAGGGTTGCCAGCTGAGAGTTCATTCTATCCTGAAAACCCGCAGCTGTTGGGTCCTTCAACATTTCACTCGCTTCCTTGAGCAAATCCCTCTGAAGACGAGTAAAATGACACAGGTAATTCAGCGATTTCATAGTAAAGGTCGCTGACGAGAACATCCACTTCCCATACCTGTCCATCGACCTAGACTCCTTGTTAGGAGGATGAACAGGCACTGAAGGATCAGCTAATTCTTTCTTGGTGGCCGCAGCCGCCACCACCATAGCATCAACAGAGATGCCTTTGGTTAAAAATTCTTTGTCCTTGGGGGCCGTAATGAATTTTGATGGTCTCCTGGGGGTGGGTTCCACTGAATCAGGAGCCGCCCAAGCCTTCTTTGCCACCACTTGCATAAGGGGGTCAAAGGGAGGGGACACCCAGGAGGTGGATGGGCGAGAGCCAAACGCCTCAAGATACACTGATTCATCCTCTGAAGGGTTGAGGGCTGGCCAATTCCCCCTCTGTTTTAGGATTTCAAGGATGTCTGCAAAGGAGACATCTTCAGAGGGGGAACGAGGGGAACCTTCAGAATCCTCTAAATCAGTGTCAGAGGTGACAGACTCAGGGGAGTCAATGTGCTTCCTCTTGCACTGCCTCTTTCTAGGGGGCTCTCCTACCGGGTCAGGAGAAGCCTCGGAAGAGGAGGAGATCCCCACTGGGGAAACTTGAGGAGCTGGTTCTCTACGGTCGGGGATGAGAGAGTGAGTAGAAATCACCAGAGGCACCATGGAGGGAAGGGCAGAAGGAGCCGACTGTGGAGTTGAACCTGGTTCTAACACGCTCCTCATGATCTCGAAGGCACCCCTGTCAGGCAGAGCCGGAGGTCTCCGTTCCGAAAAACTGAAAACCTCCCCCGGCACCAACAGTGATGGCTCCGAGGCCGATGTCGGAGCCGAACTCACCAGCGCCGAAGCACCGAGAGGGAGAGCGGGGTCGGACAAGGGTCCGATGCCGCTCGCCCCCTCGGAGCCTACGAGGGAAGTCCAGCGCCGAGATTCTTCCAAGGAAGACATTGGAGCAGACGATGGAACCGAAGACAAAGGTATCGGTTCCGACACCACCACAGTCTCGGGTCCGAGCCGCCCCAGCTCCGAACTTAAAAGAGTCAGAGGAGGAACATTTTGAGAGATGGGAATAGTTCTCGACTGTTGAGTCGGACTTTGAAGCATCTGGGCTAGTGCCTCGGACTTAAGAAGTCGACTCACTACTCTCTGAAGGTCATGGTCTGATAACCTGGAAGACCTAGAAGAGTGGGATCTATGGCTCCGTTCAGACAGCAAAGGTGATGCTGGAGCCGAATGAATGGAGCCGATAGATGAAGATCGGGACCTTTTCCTAGATGTCGGTTCCGACAACTTGATCGGAGCCGACTCAGTTATGTCTTCCTCGGCTCCGGCCGGAGCCGAGGACACCGTAGGGGCATGTGTTCGAGGTTCATTGGCTCTGGCCGGAGCCAATGTTCGAATAGACTTAGGACCCCCAGAAGACGACTCAGAGGCTGGAGCCGAAGGTCTGGAAGGCTTAGAGGGTTTCCCCGAGGACTGAGTCGAGGGACCCTCAGGCTTTAATAAGCCCCTTAAGATAAGTTTATTTTTTCGCTCCGGCAGGACTCTAGGGCTGAAGCCATGGCAAACAGCACATGAGTCCTGCAGGTGCAAAGGTCCCAGGCAGTATACACAAGAAGTGTGACCGTCTGTCAGAGACATCTTCTGACAGCACGAGTCACACTTCTTAAAGCCTGAGACCTTTGATTCCTTAGACATGTCTAAGGGGAAAAGTGCAATCACACAAACACACTGATTACACTTGGAAATAAATGAAACTAAAATAAATTAAGTTAGAAGTAATTTGAAAATAAAATCCCTATAAAACACAGTCACTCACTACTAGGAAGGGAGGGACTGGGCCTAAGGCCCAAGGGAAATTTTCTAGAGAGTTTTGGAAAAGGAGGAAATTAACAGGGAATGGGATGGAACTACTTCACAATATAACTATTTAGAAAAGACTAACTTAAGAGGGGGGAAAAAAGCTAAGAAAACTAGTTTCTTTTTAAAACTAACCTGAGCCGGTAGAAATGCACCTTGATAGCTGTAGCGGCAAACGAGATCTGAGGAGTTACCACCTAGCATTGTGGGATATAGGGGATCCTCGAGCCGGTGGAACTAGCTCTCGAGCTTTTATAGTGGCCGAGTCGGAGCCGAGGATCGGCTCGAACCCATCCAGCAAGAATGAAGGCGAGATAGACAACTTAACATTCTTCTTTTATGCCAAAGATTGCTTCAGAGAAGAATATTAATCAGGTCATCCATCTTCCTGTGTTCTTTCCAGAGTTTCAAAACAAAGGAGAACACCAATTATAATGTTTGATGCTCATTGACAGCTTCATTTCTATCTTGATAGAACCAAATCTTTCAGGATGTCCAATCAGTTATTTGTATCCTACTCAAAGTCTAGATTGGGATTGCCTTTTTCCAACGTAACCATTGCCAACTGGATTGCCAAATGTATTACCTTTAACAGAAGCTAGGTGTTCCTCTTACTTCTTCAGTGAAGGTGCATTCTACCAGGGCTGTATCTACCTCCTCAGCTTTCTCCTCCAGGTTACCAGTGGACAAGATTTGTGCTGCAGCTACATGGGCTAGATCTCACACCTACATATCCCATTACAAACTGGATATTTCATCAATGAGCAGAGCTTCCTTCGGTTCCACCGTGCTCTGGAACATCCTTCCTTAGGGCCACCCAGGGTTCAAGAAGCTGGGGACTCTGTCCCACAGGTTATAGATCAAATGAAGACAACAATGCCAGATAAAGAAGTTACATACTCACTACATCATTCCATCTGCCTTGTTGTTCTTCATTTGTCTTCAACCTTCCCTCCTTCCTTCTCCCTTTTCATGAGTACTTGGCCTGGCAGAGGAGGCTTTTTGCTCTCTGTCTATGCCTCCTCTTTTACGGGTGGTTGTCAGTCACTCTGTTGCTTACAGGTTTAGGTCAGGTACCTTTTGTTGGCAAACTTGATCTGAGGGGATGGAGGACAGAGGGACATTACGGGTAGGGGAGGAGCTCAGTTTCAGCACCGTAGCTTGGATATGGCCAGCTCAGTACTGATGTCAGTGCCCTATACCCACAGGTTGAAGACAAATGAAGAACAACAATACAGATGGAGCGTTATGGCGAGTACATAACTTCTTTATAGTTACAGTGTTTTGGGGGAGTTGTACCAAACTTCTTTAGTTGGAGAAATGTAACATGAAGGTAAAAAAAGATTTGATGAGCTGAAAAATTAAAGGAGACCTGCCTGTTAGCCAAGAACATGCATGTACAGTATGTTAAAAAAAAAAAAAAAAAAAATATATATATATATATATATATATATATATATATATATACACAAAATGAATAGGGTCTTCTTGATCTAGAGGTGGATATCATTTTTACTTTTTAAGATGGTTGCACTAAACATATTGTACATGGGATGCTAATGGCTTGACAAGTGCAGACAGAAACAGAGAGCACTTATATAAAGCAATGCAGGGTGCAAGTAGCAATGCTTTAAAACACATGGAAATAAGAATGACAATATGACAAAGAAAGGGTTTCAGGTTGGACATTTAGCTGAGTGATGGGGATACAGAAAAAGAGGAGCAATACTACAGATAGTGATATGCATCATTAAAGACAAAAAAAAGATAATTTTGTACTGGCAATAGTTTACTTGATGGGAAAGATGATTACTTTGGCAGTCATATATTCCCTAACACAACGGTAGAAGAACCTGGAAGGATCTTTGGAGAGACTGTAAGTGGCCAACAAGGCCTTCTATTCATATGGGTGACAGGAATACAGTTTGCAGTAAAGAAGATTTATTGGGGGGGGGGGAGTCGCAGGAGAGAGATTACATCTAAAGAAGAAAGATTCATGAAGACATAAATGAAAGTAATTGGTATGAAAGATGTTTCACAATTAATAGATCATCAGAAAAAATGTACAATAACTAGGCCTGGTTAGAAATGCATTATATATAGTGGATATAAAAGTTTACACACCCCTGTTAAAATGCCAGGTTTTTGTGATATAAAAAAATGAGACCACAATAAATCATTTCAAAACGTTTACCACCTTTAATATGACCTATAACCTGTACAATTCAATTGAAAAACAAATCTGTTAGGGGAAAATATAAAAAATAAAATACATACAATATGCTGGTTGCATAAGTGTGCACACCTTTAAATTAATACTTTGTTGAAGCACCTTTTGATTTAATTACAGCAATCAGTCTTCTTGGGTACACACCTGCCATCTATTAAAGAGACTCTGACTACCCCAAATAAAGTTCAGCTGTCCTAGTAGGATTTTCTAGATACTTACTCACTTGCCTGCTGCAGCAAAAACCATGGTTCACAGAAAGCTTAAAAAGCATCAAAGGGATCTCATTGTTGAAAGATATCAGTCAGGAGAAGGGTATAAAGAAATGTCCACAGCATTAGATATACCATGGAACACAGTGAAGACAGTCATCAAAAAGAGGAGAAAATATGGGACAACAGTGACGTTGCAAAGAAATGGACGTCCCTCCAAAACTGATGAAAAGACAAGACAAAAACTGGTCAGGAAGACTGCCACGAGACCTACAAAAGCACTCAAGGAGCTGCAGGAATTTCTGGCAAGTATTTGTTGCATACTACATGCGACAACAATCTTCTGTATTCTCCATACGTCTGGACTATGGGGTAGGGTTGCAAGATAGAAGCCTTTTCTTGCACTGAAAAACATCCAGGCACAACTAAAATTTGCAAAACAATACAGCAGGTCTCCCAAAAGCATGGTGGAAAATATGTTATGGTCTGATGAGACCAAGGTTGAACTTTTTGCCACAATTCCAAAAGGTACATTTGGTGTGCAAACAACACTTAACATCACCAAAAGAACATCATCCCCATGGTGAAGCATGGTGGTGGCAGTATCATGCTTTGGGGTTGCTTTTCTTCAGCTGGAACTGGGGCTTTAGTCAAGGTGGAGGAAATTATGAAAAGTTCCAAATACCAGTCACTTTTGGTCCAAAATCTTCAGGCGTCTGCTAGAAAGATGAAGAGGAATTACACCTTTCAACATGACAATGACCCCAAGCATACATCCAAATCAACAAAAGAATGGCTTCACCAGAAGAAAATTAAAGTTTGGGAATGGCCCAGCCAGAGCCCAGACCTAAATCCAATAGAAAATCTGTGGGGTGACCTGAAGAAGGCTGTGCACAAGAGATGCCCTTGCAATCTGACAGATTTGGAGCTCTTTTGCAAGGAAGAGTGGGCAAATATTACCAAGCCAAGATGTGCATGCTGATAGACTCCTACCCAAGAAGGCTGAATGCTGTAATTAAATCAAAAGGTGCTTCAACAAAGTATTAGTTTAAGGGTGTGCACACACAACAACATATTAGTTTAAGGATGTGCACACTCATGCAACCAGCGTGATGTACGTTTTTTATTTTTTATATTTTTTCCCCTAACACATTTGTTTTTCAATTAAATTGTACAGGTTATTGGTCACGTTAAAGGTGGGAAAAGTTTTGAAATTATTTATTGTGATCTCATTTTTTATATCACAAAAACCTGACATTTTAACAGGGGTGTACAAACTTTTTATATCCACTGTATCACAGAAGCATGTGCATTTGCTTGAAAATGTCAAAACTCATCCAATAACTGTATTAGGTCATACCCTAATATTGACTAAGGTGAGAATACAGGGAAATAATGAAAGGCAGAAGTGTTTTCCTACTTGTTTACTGAAATGAACTTGCAAGGACTGTGTCACAAAAACTGCAATATCTTTTAAGGAAGACAAATTCATTTAGAAGAATTTTTGCCTAGCTTGGGATAATATGACATTACAGTTTAAAAAGCTGATGGAAATAAAGGGTAAAGCAATACAGAAAAATGCTAATGTAAATTGCTTAGAGGGGTTTGTAAAGGTGAGCTGTTACAAAGTACTAAGAGAAAACATGGAAGAGGAGGAAAATCACATGCTTTAGCCAGGAAAAATTGTATGAATGTTTAATCAACATAAATGAGTACAGAGGTATAGCAATTAAGCAAATTTGCTTGACCAATTTCAATCTTGACCCATAATTACCAAGTCTTTACAGCTATACCTTAGCTAAGAGAATGCCAAAAACCTGTCAGGACACAAAGACAAAGATCAATGTGACTTTGTAGAAAAGAGGCTTACATTACACAACACTAATAAAGTACTTATGATGCACAAGGAATCTGAGCACAAGAATACCATTATTGCTGGTAAGCCTATATGTAAAGAAAGTGTTTGACGGGGTCTTGCTGGAACTTTATGAGCATGGCATTAGCCAAATTTTTATTTCCCAAAAAAAGGAATTGATAAAAAAAGTATATATGACGGTTTGGAGGTGGCGGGGGGGGGTACAGTCTCTTTCAAATAGACTGAGTTTGAATAGAGTGACTATGGAGGGATGCCCATTCTCTGCCCACTGGTGTTTGTACCCCATCTGGAGATTTAAGGTAGGAACATAAGAGGTTCAATGTAACAATTGGTATGGATGCCAGGAGAAACTGTTTTTGTTTGCTGATGAAATTGTACTGTAATTGACAAAACCAATAAAATATATTATTCCTATTCTTCTAGATATACAGATATGATTTCAAGTATTCTCTGGTTATAAGTAAACTAAGGTAATAGCAGTGAAATATAACTCAGTTCAGAAGTAGCCATATTTGGCAGGGCAAGATACAATTAAAAACTTGAGCATTTGGGTTAAGAAGGAAAAAGCAGTGGAGTTAAAGATACCTAAAAAAAATCTAAACAAAGCAATTAAAACATCATGAGACTGGAGAAATTGTGTAAAATCTTACCATAATGGTAGATTTCCTTCTCTTCAGTGCTGCAGTATTCTTTACAATATGGGGTCCCCTGCCAAAGCCTTTAGTTTGTAACATGAACACCGTATATCACACATATCCTCCCCATGCAAGGTGTAGGCTTATGGATTTATGGTCTTCAGAACTGAAAAGCCCCAGGAAGAATGACAGTCCAATGAGACAAAGAGGTAACAAGTACATCCAGAAGAAGAAAAGGAACAGAGGAAGGAGGGAGCGAATACTGCAACAGTGAAGAGAAAGACCTCTACCATTATGGTAAGACTTTTCACAACTGTACTGTGTCCTTTCATATTTATTTATTTTATTTTACATTTGTTTACCAAGAAAGTCTGACTGGGTGCAAGCCCGTTTTCAGTGGAAGCCCAAGGAGAAAAGCTCCACATAAAATACAAATTATTACAAGACAATTTTAACAATGTGTTTAAAAAATCTTATTATAGTCAAGTTATACAGTGTATACATATCACTGTTGCAGTATTCTTTATAATAGGGAGAGTACAAAAGCTCAGGAAGAAAGTTGGGAGGAGGAAGGACCAGCAGAGCCCTAAAGAAAATCATGTAGGATAGCCCTGGCAAAACCAGCTCTAGCCCTAGAAACAACATCTAACTTATAGTGTTTGGTAAAAGTATGCAGAAAAGTCTAAGTAGCTCCCTCAAAAATAGAGTTAGTATCAAAACTTCTGAAAAAAGTACCAGAAGAAGCCACAGCCCTGGTATCATGCACCTTAACAGAAGGAGGAAGGTTTTCCCATGAAAGGAATAACAAAAGGAAATGTTTTTAGATATTCAGGAAGAAACGGTTTGCTTGGAAACAGCCAAACCTAAAGATCTAGGGTGAAAGGAAACAAAAAAGCTGCTCAGATTTATGAATGGGCTTCATTTTATCTGAATAATATACAAGTTGTCTATGCAAATCCAAGGTGTGAAGAATATTTTTGCTAGCAGACTGTGGAGAAGGGAAAAAGGTGGGCAAATAAATAGACTTGATTAACAGACGACTCATTAACCACCCTGGGCATAAAAGAAGGATTAGTAAGAAGAGACACTCTATCCTTATGAAAAATCAAAAAAGGAGAAATAGCCATAAGGGCTTGCAATTCAGACACCCGTCAGGCTGAGGTAAGGGCCAAAAGAACAGTCTTCCAAGAACAACACTGTAATGAAGCTGAAGCTGCAGTCTCAAAAGGAGCCTGAGTCAATTTTTCCAAAACAAAATTAAGGTCCCAGGAAGGAGGAATAGGCTTCCTGACATGCCTATGTGAAGGACACCTTTAAGAAATTGTTTGATCTCAAATCTAGAAGCCAAAGGGGAAGTCAGACAGGCAGAAACAGCTGACAGGTGGGCTTTAACAGAAGAGTAAGCCAGCCCAGCATGGAGCAATTCACACAAATAAGAGAGAACCAAAGGAGCTTCTACAATAGGTGGATCTAGGGTATGAGAAAAACACCATGCAGAAAACCATTTGGATAAATAAGAGTTTCTGGAAGTGGGCTTCGTGGCTTCCTACAGGACCAAAACCACGTCCTCAGAAAAAAGGTGCCTAAAAGGGATCAAAAGCCTATCACCTACAATGCCAGCTGAAGAGTGGTCAGGTGGGGATGGGCGAGACAGCCCTTGCCTTGTGTGAGTAGGTTCATCATCTGAGGTAACTTGTGATGACTGCCCTTGGCTAAATGCAGAAGAACAGGGAACCAATACTGCCTGGGCCAAAAGGGAATCACCGACAAGATTTTGAGAGCATCCTGTTCTATCTTGAACAGGACACTCAGTATGAGAGGAAGGATAATGAATGCATAAAGAAACATCCCCTTCCAAGACGAAGATAGGAAGTCCACCTTCCAAGCCAGAGGACATGAGACTCTGGTGAAAAAGTGAAGAAGTTGTCTGTTCAGAGGGAAGGCAAAAAGATCTATGAGAGGAGTATCCCACTGGCGGACAATGTCCAGAAACATATTTCTGTGAAGCATCCACTTGTGAGTCTATGTCAAAGACCTGCTCAGAGAATCTGCCACAATGTTGTGACCTGAAGGAATGTAAACTGCCTGAATGGTTACCTGATACTGGACAGCGAGATCCCAAACTTGAAGAGCTAGTTTGTATAGGAGATAAGATCTTCTCCTCCCCACTTGTAGATATACCACATCACTGCAGTATTGTATGTGAAGACTTTGAGGGGCCCTGGAATGAAAAGAGATTGAAAAGCCTAAAGAGGCAGGAGAAGAGCTCTCATCTCTGATGCTGAAGTGGTCCTTTCATCAAACAGACCAAAGGCTCTGCACTTTCAGAGGACTGAAGGAGGCATCTCACAGGAGAGGTTGTACACCCTTCATTCTACACCAAATACTAGTATACATCGACCGTCAGCTAGACATCGTTCCAGGAGTCCTATTAGAGGTGTGGCCAATACAGGAAGCAACAATTGCGTAGATCCACCTCTCAACTCCGTGATGAACACTAGGGACGGACTGAATGGAGGTGTGCGAGGTACTATCACAAGAGAGGAAACGTACCACTTGGATTTAAAACATTTTCTTGCAGCTCCCCCACTGTGCGACAGGCAAGATTCCACATACAGAGACATGGGTAGTCTGAACACACAAATTAAGGAGTTTGAACGAGTCCTTAGGACTTATAAATCATTACAAATGGACAACGTTTTCCTAGAAAGATCTGTTGAACTAGGACAAGTTCCCAAAGGACTACGGGTTTTCAAACTACCACATGGGTTCAAAGAAGGTACTGTTTTATTTGACGAGTTATTACAACTATTTGACAAGACTGGTTTGGAACTGGTAAAGCTAACTGTATGTAACAACAATGTCAAATTAACAGCTTTAAACGAACAATTGTGTTTACTAGATAAGAGTATACGACAGGATCTTCTATATGAACACAACAAGTTTAGACTAGAAAATATCTTTAAAGATATGGACAAATTCATTAACAAAGGATTAGATATTAAAAACCATAAGATCAATAGAGACAACCATGATTACAAGAACAAAAAAGTTTATGTACATTTTAAAGAATATGCAACGTATTTTAAAACCTACTGATTTTGACTCTAACACAGAAATTAATTCAACCCCCCCCTAATGAGCAACCTTATAGAGGTGGTAACAACATTAACATATTTAATGATGAGGAAGGGCAGGGGTTTTTTTTAGAGCAACCCACTCTCAGGAGATCAGAAAGGTTACGGGATCGACAAGGCAGTTACAATCATCAGCAGGACAAAAACTACAACAGAACAGTATACAGGGCCAACTCTTGGCGCAGATAGATTCATCACACATAGCAGAACAAGTTGATGAAAGAGAAAATAGTATACCAAGTGTGGTTTCTCAAATGAGTGATTTTACAAGTGATAGTCGGTTTGCTAATGCAGCAAATTATGCAAATGAAGCGTTTGAATTTGAAACAATATCAAACCCAGTTAGTTTATTTTACAACAGTAATTGTTCTATTAACACGGAAGGGGGCTTCAGTCTGTACAATTTTACTGATAAAAAGTTTGGAAAAGACCATTTAGCCCTTCTTGGCAGAGGTTTTACATTTGTACCTTCTTTTAAACTGGACGTTGGCAAATTATTAATCAACTTAAAACTATACACTAGAATTTTGAACTTAAAAATCTTTTTTTCAATTAACAAGGATCCTTCTTGTGAGTCTAGAAATTTTACTTTTAAACATAGTAGTACGTTCATACCTCCACAGAATTTTATGGTACACATTTTTGAAAAACTATGTGAAAGTCAGATCAGAAGAGTTTTAACCAGTAAGTTACACATAAAACATAACCTCACACCAGCAGAAACATTTTGTCTTAAAGAACTTACTATGTCAGACAAATACAGAATAATGAAACCGGATAAAGGAGGTGGTGTGGTTATTATGACCAACACAGACTACTACAATAGGATGTCAATTTTGCTCGAGGATAGTAATACTTACGAAAAAGTAAGCAAGCACGAAGTACATAGAGCATACACTAAGATAGACTGGTTGTTATATGAATATTTAATGGATGGATGTATTAACAAGGAGGAATTTACATATTTATCAGTTGAGTTTCCAATTATTCCATCCATTTTTGGAATCCCCAAAATACACAAAAACATGCACAACCCACCATTTAGGCCTATAGTTTCTGCAAGGGGATCCAAGACTAAGGCGATTGCTGCTTACATAGATATTCATTGCAAAGAGACAGTTAACAAATTACCACACGTCCTAAGAGATTCTTGGCATTGTTTGGATTTGGTGAGGCAAAGTACTATGAATCTTGGTTCTAATTTCATTATGGCCACCATAGACGTGGTGAATTTATTTACTGTTATTCCGCACATAGAAGGATTGGAAATGTTTGAAGCTAGTTTACACAAATATAGTGACATAAATACTTCAAAATGTAGATTTTTGACAGAGTTGCTAGAAATTGTTCTTGTGAACAATTTTTTATATTTGAACGAAGAATATTATAGACAAAAAACTGGTGTGGCTATGGGGGCCAGATGTGCCCCTATATATGCCAACTTGGTTTTAGCACACTGGGAGACACAACAGGTCTTTTCATCCAAGTATTGGAGTAAAATTATATTGTATTTACGATACCTGGATGATATACTTATTTTCTGGAGCGGAAACAATGATGAATTTGCTGAATTTGTTGAATTTTTAGGTAAGACATCTTGTTTCCTCAAATTCACTAGTCAAATATATGATAACAATTGTGAATTTTTAGACATTGTTTTTTCACATCACAACAACAGTATACAGTCTAGCATTTTTAGAAAGAAAACTTTTTCAAATTCCTTCTTGCATTTTGACAGTTGTCACCCTTACTATCAAAAGAGGAATTTGGTAAAAGGTCAGATGGTTAGACTGTCTAGAATTATTAGTGAGAACGATGTATTTAGCCAGGAAATAGAAAAATTATGTAACATGTTTTTTGATAGAGGATATCCCCAGGACCTCATTTGTAATATCAAGAAGGAAGTTAACACAAAAAGACATTTGTTATATAGACCTATCATCAAATACGGTATCAACAATCTATTTGAAACCAAAAGTGAAGTATCTAGAAATGACACATTTATTTTACCATACAACAAGACATCTCCTCAAATTGTGAACATTATACAGGAAACTTGGCTTAGTGTCATTACTAACAATGCAGAATTGTCTGATGTTCTGGGTACTCGGCTCAAGACGACTTTTAGTAGTGGAAGGAACTTAAAAGACCTCTTTGACAGTAATATTAATACTGACATTTTTAAAAAGTAAAAAATGAATAAATGTGGAGCATGTCAGGTTTGTAAATACATTAATGACGGTCTGTATGTGGTTATTGCAAATTTTGGAAAGACAATTAGATGTCCAGGCCACTGTAATTGTAATTCCACTATGGTTGTTTACGTTGCATCCTGTTCAGTTTGCCAAGCGTTCTACATTGGTAAAACTATTAGGAGACTAAGAGCACGCATCATTGAACATTTGAGAGATATTAAAAAACACAAAAACACTAGTGCTTTATACAATCACAGTGTCAAATGTTCTAATTTTAAGAGATTTTTATTTTTCATTATTGATAGAATTCCTCACAATGTACACAAAGGAGGAGATGAAAAGATGGTGCTAGAGGCAAAGGAATGTCTTTGGCAACTCAAGCTTAATGCTTGTAACTGGCCGGGCATTAATGAACACGTGTCAATCTCTAGTGTGCTGAAACTCAAATCACATTTTATATAAATTTTTATTCAGACTCAAATTATTATGTAATTTATTAAATATTAAACATTTACTATATATTCACAATATTTCATACAATATAACATTAATTATTTGTACAATAATCTAATTTATATATTTTATATATTTTACATTATCAATTACTCAAGGCTATACAATTTTTACAATATAATACTTTAACATCCAAATAGAGTGTAAATTATTAGTCATTGACACTTTTACGCTATATTTCAAAGAATACATATATTACATGATTTTATTACAACAACATTGTATATTTACTCTAAGTATATTTATAAACGTACTGTTTTTATACATTTCCCATTTACTTACTTATTTATTGCACTAATTATTGGAAGTTTTTAAATTCATTTTAAATTAACTTTTAAATTCATTTTAAAGATGACTGTACAGTTGCAATTTTATGTTGTATATAGTATTGTCACTGTTGGTTTTTCTCAAACGCTATGTTTGCTGAATTATAATCAATTAATTAATTATTCAGTTGTTGCGGTAGTATATCAGGGATGGGCTATACCTTATTCATTCAGTACTCTAATGATGCCCTAAAGGAGACAGGGTGAAAGCGCTTAGTACTCAGTTGTATATCTTGGAAAGTTATTTAAATTGGATGGTCGTTTTCTTTTTTATTTTATTTTACTTTACGTCAATAAATTGTTTAAACCAGTTTCTACGGTTTGCTGAGTGGCTTTTAGCTTACCAGGCATCTGTAAAGAGTTCCTGAGAGAGGACTGGAGGTTGAAAAGGAAGCCCTGGGTTGATGGACAACTGATGAATCCAGCACTGAAGTTCCAGCTTGAGATATAAGAGAAGTGGAATCGGAAAAATCCAAAGGATGAGAATGCAGAAACCAGACGGACTTTAGAAACCACTGGAGCTTTCTCATATGAAGCTTGGGCAGAGGAAGCATTGGGATGGTGGAACCCATGTATCCCACAGCCCTTAGAAACTCCCTGGCTGTAATGGAGCCCAGAGGAAGAAGGGATTGAAAGAAGGCAATCAGAGCTAAAGCCTTGGGAGGAGGCAGATACGTGAGCATTGGAACTGTCTGGACCCTGCACCCTAGAAAAATATGATCCTGAGGAGGAGTAAGGAATGTTTTTTGGAAATTCACTGTAAACCCTAGGTTTTGCAGGAGAAAAATAAAGTGAAGACATTGAAGTAATATCTCTGTAGAAGAAGTTTGAATGAGAAGGTCGTCTAGGTAGCGAAACATCTGGATTCCCCTCAATATGCAAAATGCAATCACAGGAGCAAGGCATCTGGTGAAGGTCCTTGGGGTAGTAGAGAGGACAAAGGGAAAGCACTGAATGAAATTCAAGGAAGCAACACAGAAACATAAAAACTTCCTGAAAAGGGCGTGACTAGGGATATGGAGATAGGCATCTTTGAGATCCAGGGAAGAAGAACAGGAAACGAGGTTTGAAGTGATAGCATCTGAAAGGAAGGAACCTTCAAAAAACATATTTAGGGGAGAGAGATCCAAACTGCCTTCTTTTCTGGGGACCAAAAACATTCTGGAGTAAAACCCCTTCCCCCTTTGAGAAGATGGAACTTCTTCAGTTGTTCCTTTAGACAACAGGTCCAACAGGCCACAAAAGCACCTCTGGAAATAAAGTTAGCTGTTCCTGAGGAGGCTGAGGAATGCCCAAAGGGGGGGGGGGCATTTCAAAACCATATAATACCCCTGGTAAATTATTAATAGAACCCAAGAACCTTGAGTGATCTTTAACCAAATAGGAAGGGGTAGGGATAGAAGAAAAGGGAGAGGAATGTGCCTAAGAAGACAGGGACAAGGATAGTCAAACAGCATCTGGCTTGTCTGGAAAAAGAGGCTTCTAAGCTGAAGAAGTTTGAGTAGACTTAGCAGGAGGAGCCCTTCTAGCACCCTTCCTACTTTTGGGGGGGAGGGCGAGACTGTCTGTGGACAAAAGCAGGTTTATTAGGGTAATTCCTTTAAAACTTGGGAACAGGTGAAACAAAAATATGTTTCAAATTCTATATGGCCTTACCATTTTTCCTGAAGGGACTTAAACAACTCAGCAGCAGCAGCACCAAAAAGATGTTTGTGATCTAGAGTATCCATCAGCTTAGCCTTAACATCATCACAAAGGATGAAGTTGAAGATAGCAATACATCCTCAACACAGAAACAAAGGCAGCATCCCTAGACGAGACATCAGCTACATCACAGCTGCATTTAATAGGACGACGAGCAACCTGAGATGTCCCTGGTAAAGAAAGAGTTGAAGTCTTCCCCTCAGAATCAAGAAGATCTGAAATAACTTGACAGGCCTGAAACAGAAGAGCTAAAATATACCTGGTCATGAAGGTCTGGTAGTTTACAGCTTTAAAGGTAACAGAAGTACTGTATACACTTTCTTACCCAACTTCACCATAGTTCTCTTGTCCTTGTCAGAGGGAAGCAGCTTTATATAAGACAAAAGATGGCATATCCTGAGCAATACAAACAACAGTAGGGTCAGCAGACAGGCACCTATAAAGGAAATTGCAATACTCAGGCACTTTATAAAACCTATAATTTTTTTCAGGAGCAGATGGCAGGGAGTTGTGAGCCTGAGAAGCTGTAGAAAAAGCATCCAACAAGGCAGCAAACAGGAGGGTTTTGCAGAGAGCTTAGAAGACTATCGGAAGAAGCTCATAGTACCTTCTTCTGGATATCAGAGACCAAAGCACAATCCCACTTAAACTCCACTATAGGGAGATTGTATCACCAAAAGAAATCTCCTCAAAAGGAGAATCAGGATTAACAGATTCCTCCTCTTCCTTAGAGCCATAATCCAACGGAGAGGGAATCTTAGAAGAATAGGTCAAGGATTCTTCATCAGAATCCACATCCTCATCAGATGAAAACAGCTCCCTTGGCCTCTTAACAGGGGTAGAAGACCAACAGGGTGCAAGAACAGAGACACCCTGAGATGGCCTCAAATCCATAAGGGCATTAAACAGACTGTGTGTGAAATTTTGCCATTCACTTTGAAGATCTTTGAGAAGAGGAGAAAGGTGCTTAGTTTTCTGCTTCTTTTTCAAGGGGACGTCAGCCCTAAAGATTTCAGGAGGCTCAGACCCCTGATGACACTCTATAAGAACAGTGGGAATCTCTTCTCTGAATTAAATTTGAGAAACACCTTTAGGCCCTTCAGAAATAATCATCCATGCCCCCCCGCCCCAAACATCTGATGCAGATATCTGCAAGGCCTCCAGGGACATGTAAGAAGTTGGAGCCATGCCAGCCTCCGAAACGATCATGTCAGAGGATTCCGATTGAGAAACTGGGCATTCCTCTGTGCTTTTGCTAACCTTGAGAAAGATGTCCAATGGAGGTGGTTCAGCCAAAGAATCTGAGCTTTCTTGGTAGTCTTCTTCGTGGAAAGCTGACCCTCGGGCCAGGAAGAGTCCTTTATAGTACCCTTAGCAAGCAATTTAAAACGCCGGTTTTCTGAGTAGATTGCTAAAGAACACAGACGAGTATGCAAGGTTTTTGAAACAAATGCCTGACAAATGGGACAAGATGTATGGTCGTGAGAAGTACCTACGCAAAACAAACACTGCCCATGATGATCCTTATGGGGAATCTGTCTCTAACACTGGTATTTCCCCTTTCTGGATGACATGAAACCAACAACCATAAAATAAAGGAGATAAGAAGAAACAAAAAATCCAATGGGGCACTTGAAAAGCACCTTAGTAACATGCAGACAAACGGGAGTTCAGACAGATGACCAAAGATGGCATTTGGACTTGAGGCAAAGAAGTTCTGAGGATGGTAGCATCTGTACGTCACCTTTAAGCCCTACACCATGCACAGGGAGCATATGTGTGACAATGGTGTCCCTATTTCAACCTAAAGGTTTTGGCATATTGGCCAGACATCAGACTACCCTTGGCAGGGGACCCCTGATATGGAAGGACATCTATAATTATGCATCTGGAAAATAACATATAAGCAGTACAATGTTTTTATTCCCCCAAGTGCTAGACACAGATTATGTATACTTTACTCCAGGATGAGCACAATTATGGAAAGCAATGACTACAGAGTAAAAAAAATTTATATGAGATGGGGAAACAAGCAAGGGTCAGGAGGGATAAGATGATTCTTCACCTGGAAAAGGGGGGACTAGAAATGCCATGCTTCAGGGGTTACCTTAAGGTCACCTAGTTGAGAATTACTTATAAATTCAGGCATGTAGTTATTGATGTTGCTAACCCAAGATGGAAACACTAGGGATAAAGAAAGAATGGTCTACAGGATACAAACATCCAGGGAGAATGTTGCTAAACACACAGAGCATTACATTTACTAAGTGAAAGAAAACACGAAAAAGAGTGGAAAAAGGAAAATCTACTTATGGGGACACTTGCAGTTATTTATTTATCCTTTGTTAACTAGGTTAGTTCCACTTGGCCAATGGTCTTTTTTTCAAGGGAGATCCAAGGTGCTATTCAAACAGATGGAAGCCAATGAAGCTGTTTCAGGGAGCATGGAGGATTCTGTAGTGGAAGAAAACTTTCTGAAGAAAATGGCGACAAGCTAGTTTAAAAGTACAATCATTCAGACAAATCATTCCAACCCAGCTCTAAGCACTGCTGTGGCTAACACTCTGGTAATCTCTCAAGCTTCCTCATCTAGTATTCATTCATTCACCCATGTCTGCTGCTGTAACTGCTCTTTATACCTGGTCTGCACTCTTGTGGGAGGAGAGGCTGGACTCTGCCCTTCTGAGCTGGGAATTTCTGGTTAAAGGCTTATAGTGCCTGCATATTTGAACTGTTTCTTACTGAAACTGGTACACCTTGTTTGCTGTAGCATAGACTAGATCCAGGCCTGCTGAATCTAGCTTTGTTTGTATGCTTGTTTGCTTGTTATTTCCGTGAAACGCTAATTCCACCTAAAACGCGGCTTTTCAGCGCTTCTGTGGATCCCTAGTGACATCTGCATTGCTTACTGTACTTATTTCCTTGTTTCACTTGAAAGAAAGTTACTGTTTGTCATTTTTGCATTTAAGTTACCTGTAACACATTGCATTTAAGTTACCTGGCACTTGCTCACTAAAGCAATTATATAAGTCAGCACTAAAAAATTAAAAGCACTACACCCTCACAAACTCTCCTTGAGTACCTTGTTCCCCATTGGCCCTTTTTTTCAATTATAAAGGAATTTCCAATACTATTCTAGCATGTCCAAAGGTCAGTTGTCAATCTCCTCTCCGGTCCAGCTGGTGAATCTGGGAATCTTGAGGCAATGTTACAATTGCCTCATGTACACAGACAACCCTCTCCTCCTCCCAACAAATTCCAACACATGTGAGAGATGCAACCATATAGCCAAACTGGAGGCTAAGCTCTCTCAACTCAGTACTGGCGAAACCTGTCAGGAGGAGAAGAAAACCATACTCACTACAATTCCAGTCTCACATAGACCTACCACGACAGCAAACCAAACACATAAACACACAAAAACATACTCGGAGGCTCTAAATAAAAATCTGCCTAAGCAGCAGAGACCTCCAAAGCAGACACCCAAGCAACCGCTGCCCCAAAACAAAACACGAGCAACACATAGCTCACAATGCCAGTATGCTGAACAGTCACAGCCCTTAAGGCTAAACAACACACCTGATACACTTGTAATAGGTGACTCTATCATCAGGCACACTGACATCCCGCTCACCAGGCTGAACAAGAAGAAGGTCACAGTGAGCTGCCTATCGGGTGCTAGGATCCGCCACATAACACAAGCACTCAGGTCACTCCAAGGCAAGTACAAATATGAATCAGTCATTGTCCATGCTGGTGTGAATGACCTGAGACGTACCTCCCTGGACTACATGAAAAGAGACATAGAGGAGCTCTCTGAGCATGTGGCCCAGGCCGGTATGACCCTGACCTTGAGTAGCATCTTACCCTCACCAAGAATGATGTCACAATATGAAGACAAGATGATCAATTTCAACAACTGGCTTAAGTATTGGTGTCATTCAAAGGGGATCCAATGCCTGTCAGCCTGGGATGACATGCTCGACAAGCCACGATGCTTTGCTAGGGACAGCTTGCACCTGTCACCCTGGGCTTTCAGATATTGGCAAAGGCTCTTGCTACCCCCTAGTGCCTTTTTAGGCAAGGCTCAAAAGACAAACCCACCTCCATAGGTATCACAAGGGATAAGAAACTAAGAGTAATGCTACTCAACGCCAGAAGTCTAAACCTCAAGATGCATGCACTCAAAACTCTCCTTAGCATGGAGAACATCGATATCTGTGCAGTAACAGAAACCTGGTTCAAGGCTCCGAGAGCACCCCAGCACTACCAGGTTATACCTCATACCATGCTTTTCGCCCCAAAACTTGGACTGAACCAGAAAAGGAGGGGAGTATCAATATTAGTCAAAGATACCCACATCTCCAGGTTGGTGGCACAGCACGAAGCATCAGAGACTATCCATGTGCAACTAACAGTGGGTACAACTGCCTTCCAGTTTATAGCCTGCTACAGACCACCCTCCCAAACCCAGGAACCCCACTCAGCCTTCCTGAGAACACTGGAAAATATGAAGGTCTCTCCAAACACCATTATATTGGGCGACTTCAACTACCCAAACATAGACTGGGAGCATTACTCTAGCTCCAACACCCTAGCTCAAAGGTTCCTAGAATTTATAAACTCAAATGCTATGGAACAACTTGTTACCACTCCCACAAGAGGGGAAAACATACTGGACCTAATCATCACCAACATGGGGACTCTATGCTCCAGACCAGAAGTGTATCCCTCACTGGTAAGATCAGACCATAAACTAATCTCACTGGATATTCACATCCCGACCCCACCCCCTGCCCAGAAAACCACAGTGAAAAACTTCTCTAAAGCAAATTTCACACTCTTCAAAACTGAGGTGGAATCCTTCAAAGCTCCCACAATGCAAAATGCAAATCCAGAGCATTGGGGGTCTCTTGAAACCTTCAGCCAAAGAACCTCCGTGGATGGTATAATCTGTGAAATGACAGTACTACAAGGTTGTGCTCCTTAAGCTCCTCAGGCTTTTCTCTCTTGGTCAAAAAAAATGAAGACCAAATAAAAACGATCCAAAGTTCTGATGCAGTTTTTTGCAGAAACTTGGGACACATGAAGCCACACATACCACATTAGGTTATTCACAAATGTTACAGACCAAACGTAAATATATGTCACATTATAAATCTTCCACATATCAGTGTCATTACTGAACAGAAGACTGGCATGAAACCTGGACTTCCAACCCTCATACTCTAAATTGTATACAGTGATTGGTATTTCTTTTGAAAGCTAGGAGGAAAGTGAAATAAGTGCCGCAAGAAGATAGAGCTGTAGATTCCCAGTATAGTGCCAAAATACCTTCTTACTCAAGTGCACAGTATCCTGGAATATCATTTGGGTGCTTATGGATCTTGACACTCTGCTATTCCTGTGCCATATTTGACACTATGGGGACATTCCATGGAGGCCTGGCAAGGCGCTAAATGGCAGATACTTATAATATTTCATGTATAGCAATGAAATAACCTTCAGGCTGGCTTCATGACACAGAAACATAGACACCTATGACCGAGGCAACCAGAGTCTAAGTTATGGTACTAGCACTGGAGAAGCCAATGAGGGAAAGGGGGGAATGACAGAGTTACACCTGTTCACCCTCCGCGGGGGGGGGCTAGATAAGGACATGCTGATGACGTGTGTAACTACAATGTTTCCTGTGGAGATACCACAGATCATAGAAGTAAACACTAGGTCAATGCATGGGTGAGACCACAGGAAGTGATATGTCATTGAACAGGTAGGGCATAGCCATACAGTGTCTCACAGCATGTCCCAGGAGAATGAGGTAACCCAACAGGTACATCATCACAAAAGTAGAGACATCTGCCTTAAAAAGTGTTCCATGCAGGTCTGCACATAGCAAGCCTGAAACCAGCACACCATGGTGTTATGTCCATAAAGGAGGATAGCCCTTCCATTTGCAGTATGACAGTCCTACTCCTGGAAAGTCTGTCCCATACCCCTAGAGGATGAAGGGGAACAAATAGGTCGACAAGGTAACCTAATGGAGGCATAGGACCACAGGAAGTTACTAAGCTATTGGCCCTGAGACCCTTACAAGCCCAGCCAAGAATTCATCCCATGTTCCAACAAGTCAGCACCCTATGCCACTGTCCAGCAGGGACACAGGTGGAATCCTGGGGTGTATTTTCTGTTCTCATCCAGTTATCCAGGTTGCTGTAAAAAGGGTTAATGAAGTACTCTGCTTTACATGGAGAAGGAGTCTATTCCACAAACGGGGGGTCTCTGGGAAACAAATCTGTCCCATCAACAAGTTCTATTGATGTCACAGACCAGGATGAGGTCGTGCATGCAGGTTACTTGAGTGGAGCTTGACTTGTGGATATCCAGCAGTCCCATCAGGGCGAGGTCTGAGATTGCTTTGTATGCCAGACAGAGGTCATCTCTGATGAGTCTGTAGGAGACTGAGTAGAGGAACAGGGCTTTTAGCCCATCTGTGTAGGGTAGATGTTTGAGGCCCTGGATTCTCCATGTGAGGAACCTCTGTGGTCTCTCCAGCTGCTGCATGTGCTTTGTGAGGTATGTGCTGAAAGGAGCACTGTACTTAATAATGGGTCTTATAAGGGAAGAATACAGGGCTGTTATAACCATCTTGTCCCTGGATGAGATACCCTTGCTAATAAGGTGGGCCATGCAGAAAGCTTTCCATACAACGGTGGCAATATGGTGGTCAAAAGTCAGTTTGCTATCAATCTGGGTGCCTAAGTCACTCACAACTGATTGCATGCTTAGGACCTTATTATCAATGTGACAATTTTTGTGGACGTCACTCTCCCCAAAAGGGCTGATGATGCATTTTTGCCATTCAGTTTGAGGCCACATTACTGGCACCAGCCATTTGTTTGGGTGAGATCCTCTTGGAGGATGTCCACATGACTAGGGGAATTGATGATAGCACCCAGTTTCCAGTCATCTGCAGCTTGGTCAGCTACATTCCACTAGATTTGGCCTGCACCTCCGAGAAATATAACTCAAACAGCAAAGGACCCAAGACCGATCCCTGGGGTACACCGCTTGTTATGGGTCTACTACTTGAGGTGGATTCCCCTATTTTGGCTAGGTGGGTTCTATCAGTGAGCCAGTTTGCTACCCATCTGGTAACATATGGATTGATGCCTAGTTGAGAGAGTTTATCTATTACACCTGAGTGGGGAAGAGTATCGAAGGCTTTGGCCAGGTCAAGGCAGGTGGTGTGCACTGTCTTCCCCTCATCTATGACCTTGGTGACTGACTCAAAGAAGTCGACCAAATTTAACAGGCATGACCTCCCCTTAACAAAACCAAACTGTGTGGGAACAAGTGTCTGGAGGTTGCCAATGTTCTTGTTAATGAGGTCCATGATAATCTGCTCCATGGCCTTGCAGATCAGGCTAGTTAGGCTGATGGGTCTATAATTTCCTGGATCAGTGAATGCTCCACCTTTGTGCAAGGGTTTGACAGTAGCTGTCCTCCACTCAGCTGAGATAAAGCCGATACTCAGGCTTTGGCTGAATAGGGTGCCTAATGGTGTTGCATGTTCCTGCCTGAGTTCATGTAGGATGCAGCCTGGGATGTTATCGGGTCTCATGGAGGCTGTATTTTTTTGCCCAAGAGAGGTCAGTGATGACTTGCTCCCTAGAAATAAGGAGAAGGGGCAGGTACTAGGGATGTCCTGTTTTACTGATGTGGGGAAACAGAGGAGTGAAGTTTTTCTGTCTGCCAGCAGGTTGGCTATGTCTACAGCGTTTATGTATGTGGTGTCCTTGACCACCAGTTCTGAGCTGCTCTGGGTGCTTCCCTTGAGACTGCGAACAAATGTGAAGAAGGCCTTATGACTGTGTTTAGTAGATGTGGCCAGTCTGGACTCAAGGTTTGCTATGGAGGATTTCACTAGTGTTCTTATTTGCTTGTTCAGGCTACTTTGAGGAGGACGACTTCGTCCTGTCTGGTATTCCTGATTCCATGCAGCTATATAAATGCTAATGTAGTACTTTGATATAGGTTTGGACATATATGCCAGTTTTTATGGTGGGAAAAGGGGCTGTGAAGCTGTTTATACTTTCCCTCAGGAGGTTGTAATCAGCTTTGGAGTTTTTCTGTTTGACCCTAGCTGGGGGGAGGTGACTTTGAAAGTGACTGCTTTGTGGTTGGAACTTACCAGGGATGATGACACTGTAGGAATGCTGCAGTGGCTACTCATGCTGGTTAATACCAACTCCAAGATATTTCCACCTCTTGTGGGGGTGTCAATCAACTGGTCCAAGGCATTTCCAATGACAAAATCAAGGAATCTCTGGGCATTTGTGTTTTGGCATGAGTATTTCTTCCAATCTATGGTTGGGTAGTTAAAGTCACCCAGGATCAGGATAAAGGGTTGAATCTTGATAGATTCAAAGAGGTCCAAATAGGTGGAGTCCACGTCTTGAGTCAAAGTTGGAGGCCTACAGCTAGCTATGATTTGAATAGGGGTTGTGTCAATTGTTAACTGCACCCGGAGTGTTTCCTGTGCATCATACTGTTTGACCAACCTAGAGGTGTGTATATTTTATATATATATATATATATATATATATATATATATATATATATATATATATTGCAATTTCACCTCCTTTTGATTTGCTGCCCAGGAGGTTTGGGGTCTAAATGAATGATAGGTTGAGTAACCTGGTATGGTTGGGGTGCTCTGGTTGCTGACTGCACAGATGTCAGCTTCTTCCAGGGTTAAGAATGCTTGCAATGAGTGCAGCTTCATGTTTAGACTCCTAGCATTTAGCGGAAAGACCTTTAACTTACATTTTGATGAAATTTTCATGTTGGTAGTTTTGACTTCATGGCATTGCTTAAAAAGGCACTATAGGGGAGGCAAAAGCCTTTGCCAGGAGCCTGAAGCTCAAGGGAGACAGATGCAGGCCATCTCTGGCAAAGCATTGTGGTTTGTCAATCATGCCATCCCAGGCTGTTAGGTACTCAATCCCCTTGGAATGACACCAGAAACTAAGCCGATTGTTAAAGTCAATAATTTTCTGTTTGTAATGAGGCATCATTCTGGGTGACAGTAGAATGCTGCTTAAGGCTAGGAACATACCTGCCTGGGACACACATTCAACGAGCTCGATCATGTCTCTCTTCATATAATCCAGGCAGGTGCATCTCAAGTCATTCACTCCAAAATGGATTATGAGAGTCATAACAGTACCTGTTGAGAGACCTGAGTACATTGATAATAGGGTGGATTCTGACACCCGACAAACAACTAACCGTGACTTTCTCCTTATCCAGCCTGGTGAGGGACACGTGTGTGTCTCCCAATGGAGTCTCCTATGACTAATATGTTGGGTTTATGCTTAGGCCTTAGTGACTGAGAGACACAGATGTGTGGACTATGTGTGGTTTGTGGTGGGCAGTGGAGTTTGCATGCATTTATGCCTCGGAGGTCTCTTTTGTTTGGGTTTGCTTTTTGTTGAGGACCTCAGCATATGTGGGAGTGTGTTGTGTAAGTGTGGGTGGTGTCTGAGGTACAGTGTTCATGTTGCCAACCTTCTCAGTGCCAGATATACTGGTTTGTGTGGGAGACAGCAATGACAGTAGTTTCTTGATGCAAATGCATCTCTCACAAATTGTGTTTCTAGGTGGCAGTAGTAGAATGTTGTCCGTGTACATGAGGCAGTTGCTACACCATCTCAGGATGCCCATATCAACCAGACTAGCAGGAGAAAATGTAGGAAGTTGTTCATCCATATTTGTCAGAAATTGAAAGAGCTAAGAGGGTAAAGGGAGGAATGTTTAAAGAGTGGTACTACTAGATAATAACACAAGTGCTACTAAGGGAAAAATTGTAGCGGGAATAACTCAAAAAGGGTTAAACACCATGCAGCTGAAGCCCTGGATGCAGCAAACCTGCAACTAGACTATGCTACTCAATCTTAAGATTAAGAACACAGTAAAAAAATTTCACAATGAAGCACAGAGTAATCACTTATAGTCAAAACAACAGAACAGCATGAAAAAATACAGTTAAGCAGCAATGAAATGCAGTAAAATGCAGTTAAACAGTAATGAATTACAGTAGATAGCAATGAAATATAGTTAATCAGTAGATTGCCTTAAAATAATAGCTCACAATCACAACAGTAACAGATGGCACAAATAAAGCAGCTACGGCAAACTAAATGCAGTTAAACTCCTAAGCACAAGCAGCAAAATGAAGTAGGAAGAGGTACAGTTTTTTTATGTAGAAAGTGAGAAGGCAGAAGACAATAAGATAATTCAAGGCTGAGAAGCTAAAGTGGTGGGCCTTTACAAAGTTCTCACTATAAACAGTAGAATTAACTGATGTAACGTGACTGGGGGGAGTGTCCAGTATCAATTTTATACTAGAGGTGGGCAACTCAAAGCCACCAAGCTTTAAGGCCACAACAGCAGCTGCGGGGGTGGGTGGTATCTAAAAAAAACAGTTGCACAGATTAAACAGATATGCAGTAAATCAGAAGTGCAGAAAACAGATGAAAATAAGCACTTATCTTTTTCCAGTATCACAGCAGAGCAAATGGCAGAAGGCCTATCTCACTGCAGCTTTGAACAGCTTGAGCAAACAAGTACAAACTGGTTTAAAACACTGGCTATTAAAGGCAGGGAAGCAGAAACCAGCCAGATTATCCAATCAAAATGACAGTGTTGCAGGAATGCTTCTAGTTAGATCAAACCAGACTGATTCTCCCTCCCCCAAAGAAACAGCTAAGCCTCTCTAAACAAAATATTTCACTACAAGCTCCAAAGGGCACAAACAGTAACAGATATTCAGCTCTAACAGACAACGAAAGGGAGATCCCTGCATCTGATGGAAAGTGGATGTTGAAAAGGAATAAATAATTAAAGAACCTTAGGGGTAGTTCTGCATGCTAGTTTAATCATTTATTTTATGATAGATGGCATAGGGATCTTACTCTAAGAAGGTCATATATTATAGAATTCAGCTCCTAACTCTGGATGACATACTGGACTCCATCACATCTAAAAAAAGCTTAAACAAGAGTCCTTCAGATTAACAAGGGAATATTTTAACAACTTTACTGAAATATCACTTGTGACACAGGCACCTTTACATTTATATAAAAGTAATCAAACTGTATTAACAAGTTAAAATTAACAAATATTACACTTTACATATATTGCTATACATCATGTAACCTAAACAACATTACATAAATTATTCAATTCCTGCCCCCTTTTTTAAACAAGAAACATCTTTATTAAACTATCACTTATGGCATAAGCAATCAAACATTTATATAAATGAAAACAAACCACACCAACACAATCCTAGTTAAGAGCATTTTACATCATAAACCACACTGACACAATCCCAATTAACAAGGGAATACTTGACTTTAGATCACAATCAATATTCAATGAGAATAAGCATGCAGGATAATTACCCATTTCCACTATGTTCTCAATGTACTTAGTGTTTCAAAAAATGTCTCAAGATTATTTTCATCAATAAAGAAAAACTCCTCCAAATATTTACTGACCCAACATATCTTTTACTAGAAAATAATAAACTAATTACAGGACACGTCTCACCATAACTTAGTACTATAAAGAAATGGGGGAGGATGAGGTAGTCCTCAAAGTACATTTCCTAGAGACAATGAAGATGGGCCATCAAATGGAAAGTGTACCGTCCTGAAAGATTACCGAGGTGGTCGGCTTTGCCAAAAAAGGGATGCTTAAATGAATAAATAATGATCTGCCAGTTGAGAATTACCTTTAAATCAAGTCACATTGTGTAAAGAGAGATTACAAGACAAGTGGTTATTACCTTTCAAAGCTGTTTGAGAATTCCAAAGTGATTATTGACTGTTCTTTGCCATGATCATCTTAACACCTTCAGATTAAAATAACTTACACCAAAACCTAGCAAACCGATTGGGGCAGATCAGTCTTATGCAAATACACTACTTTTAAGGCTCCTGCAGTGATACAGGTACAAACAATAGGAGCAAATACAGTAAAAATTGTAAGTACTGAAGACTGCTGTTTGATAACAAAAGAGCTGAGCAATAAAACCATGCTCTGCTTCACAATGGTCCAATGCTTTCAAAACAATTCTTCCTGAAATCATTCCATCTACTGTTAATGTTAGCAAATCTGAGCGTATAGCAGTTTACAAATGATGTTAATTTCCATGTCTTCAAAACTGAAGTGCCAGAAGAACTAGAAAAACATTAAAATCGATAATCCAATTAGTAAATCCCCTTCTCCTTGCCTAAATGGTGTCAGCCAAGCAGGAAATAAGTAAAAACAGATTTACTGCTTCACTACTAACATTCACAATGTCAGATTAAAGTAAATAGCTGTATCTCAAACTACTTCCCATTTTTTGAGCACAAAAAAATAAATAAATAAAGCACACAGACCATCTTTGGTATTAGTAAGGAGGTTAAAGGACTGTTTCTTTTAAAACAAATATTGGTCTCACTCAGTATTCAATTACAAAATTTAACAAACTCTTGGAACATTTATTGGTTCATAGGTGCGTACTAGGCTAATGGCCCTGGAGCCTTTACAAGCCTAGCCCATAGGATTACCCTGGCATAGTGCTACCCGACCTTAGTTATCACATTTTTATAGTTTTGATGCCTTTAGAAAATTTTGATCAAAGTAAAGGAATTTTATCTGATACAAGTAGAAAGGGGATGGACCTCCCCCACCAATAAGATGCAATGCCATTTATGTGGGGAAGTGCACACTTGATAACATTAAGCATTGCCCATGTTGGAAACAGCAAACATGGAAGTTCAAAGGAAGTTACTAGGTTAGTGGCCCTAGAGCCTTTACTAGCCTAGCCATGTTAATCCCAAGTATCCCCATTTGTTCTTTTTTTGGGAAGTTAAGAACGAATTTATGAACATATTGGGTCTGTGATAAACACCAGCTACCCCTGTTCATGAGAGACAAAAGTGCCACCCCACGGGTGAATTCCCTGTCTCCCATCCAGTTATCTAGGCTGTGTATGAATAGGGTCAGTGAGGACCTATGTTTTATGTGAATAGAAAGTCTATTCCAGAGAAATGTCAGGCTCTAGGAGACACATCTGTTTCTCCAGCATGATTAGTGTCACAAGCTAGGCTGAGATCTCTAGAGCGAGTGATTCTTGAGCCATTTGACTTGCTGATGTGCAGCATTTACATTAGGGCAGGGCTGGAGATTCGACTACAGGCCAGGAACAAGTCACCTTTCAGCAGTCTATAAGATACAGAGTAAAGTGAAACAGCTTTCGTCATGTCCATGTAGGTATTGGTTTGAAGTCCCTGTATTTTCTTAGTGAGAAACCTCTGAGTTCTCTCCAGCTGCTGCAGGTGTCTGGAAAAATACATGTAAAAGGGTGTATTATACTCTATTAGTGGTCTGATGAGGGTCGAATACAGTAGAATTATAACATCCCTTGACCTGGATGCAATGCCATTGCTTATGAGGTGTGCTACATAGAAGGCTTTCCTTACCATTGTGGAAACTTGGTGGTCAAAGTTCAGATTGCTATCAACCTGTGTTCCCAAGTCTCACACCACTGGGTTGGAACTCAGGTGGGTGCTGTCAATATTGTAAATTGTAGGGAATTCCATTTTTCTAAAGGGAATAATAAAGCATTTTTTGCATTTAGTTTTAGACCAATCATTTGTTTGTGTTATCCCTTCTTGTAATATGTCGACTTGTTGGGGGACTCAATGACTGTTCCCAGTTTGCAATTATCAGCGAACTTGGTGAGCCAAAGGCCATCTACTTTGGCCTGAACTTCTAAGAAATAGATGGCAAACAGTAAGGGGCCCAGGACAGAGCCCTGTGGTACTCCACTGATGACTAGTCTACTGGTGTAAGTGGAGTCTGTGAGCCAGTCGGCTACCCATCTAGTAACATAAGGGTCAATCCCTATCTGGGAGAGAGTTTCTCAATGATGCCAGAGTGGGGAATTGTGCCATAAGTCTTGGCAAGGCCAAGATAGGCTGTGTGCACTGTCTTACCTTCGTCCATGGCTTTGGTGACATTTTCAAAGAAGTCTACTATGGTTAATAACCATGATCTACCCTTAACGAAGACAAACTGGGTTGTGTCCAGCATCTGGAGGTCACCTATGTCCTTGTTGATAAGGTCCATGATAATTCTTTCCATGGCCTTGCAAAAGAAGCTGGTTAGACTTATGGGTCTGTAGTTCCCAGGGTCAGTTAATGGTCCCCCTTTGTGCAGCGGGATTACTGTTGCTGTTCTCCGTTCTGCAGGCACATAGCCAGTTCTCATGTTATAATTAAAGCGAATGCCAAGTGGGTCCACTAGTTCTTGTTTTAGATTGTTTAGTAAGCAACCTGGGATATTATCTGGTCCCACTGAGGCCATGTTTTTGGCCTTGGTGAGTGCAGAAATGACGTGTTCTTTAGAGATACTAGACAGAGGACTGGTGTCAGGTATTCTTTGGGATATGGTAGGTGTGGACAGGGAGGTGAAGTTTGCACTGAATCTGTCAGCAGCTTGGCGATATCTTTGTGTGTAGTATGAGTGATCCCATCTACAACCAGTTTGGCATATAGCTGGGCATTCCCTTTCAGACTTCGGACATAGTTAAAGAATGCCTTATGATTATCCAGGGCTAGGGATGCAATTTTAGTTTAGTTACTTGCTTTAGAAGACATTACAAGATTTGTGATTTTCCTGTTTAGGCTTATAAGGGAACACTTCCACTGCAGAGTGAAATCCCTCTTGCTTTTAGACAACAATTTCTTCCTCTTGTAATATAATCTGCTTATACTTGAAGTCTACCACAGTTTGCTTGTTTTTACGGGAAGACCTGGTTTTGATCCGGTCAGGTATAGCACAGTTTATGCAGTCACTTAAGTGTTTTTACAGGGCATTTGCGTACAGTTCTGCATAGTGATCACTGGTGTCTGTGACTGTGGGTGGTAAGCAGCTTTATAGAACATTACTTAGTACGCTGTACTTAATTTGGTGAAGTTTTTTATTACTTTTGTTCCTGTGAAGGTGTCAGTTTCAGTAGTTACTTCAAAAGTACAGTTGTGTACACTTACCATAAATGTAGATGTTTGAGTGTATTCACTTTTGCATTCATTACATTTGGGTTATCTGCTTGCAGGTAGCCCTCAGTCAGCCTGATTAACAAAGTCTTGGGTCCTGCGTCGGTTGCTGTCCCTTCTTCCATGACATCAGGTCGTCAGGGGTATAAAACATGCAGCCAATGCCATTACATCAGTTTTTCTTGGCCCAGATGTCAGGTGCCCCCCTAATGGGGAGCAATTAAATATAAAAGTACAATGATATACCTCCTACAAAAAAGCAAATACACCAAAAAGGCTTTTAAGCATAGTAAAGGAAAGTAGAGGTATAGCCAAAAGAAGTTGGGGGCTGGAGGGAGGGTAACCAGGACTGCAACAGTGAATACACTCTAACATCTACATTTATGGTAAGTGTACACAACTGTAATATGTTCTTCATGTTTCACTGTTGCAGTCATTACATTTGGGTAGATTCCCAAAGCTGTTGTTGGGAGGAGGAATTTAGATAGCATTAGGACCAGCTATAAGGCCCTGCAAGACTGCAGTGGCAAAGCCAGCTCTGGATTTAGAGAAAATTGGCAAATGGTAATGCTTGGTGAAAGTATGTACAGAACTCCAGGTAGCAGCTTCTAGGATGTCCCTGGTAGGGACGTCTCTGAGAAAGGCTGTAGAGGTAGATGCAGCCCTGATGGAGTGAGGTCTAATGCCCTGGGGAATAGGTTTTCCATGGTGCTTATAGCAGAAATGAATGCAATGGCCTATCCATTTAGAAATGGTTTGCTTTGAAATAGCCTTCCCCTCTGCCCCTGCAGCAAATGCTACCAGCAGTTGTTCAGATTTCTTTTGAGGTTTAGTCCTGTCCAAGTAGAATCCGAGTTGTCTGTGCACATCTAAGGAATGCAATACCTGTTTCCTTTGTTCTGTGGATTGGGAAAGAAGGTTGACAAATGAATGGACTGATTAAGAGCCACACAGGATACCACCTTGGGCATGAAGGATGGATTGGTTCTGAGGGACACCTTGTCTGCATGAAAGATGATGAAAGGCTCCACTGCCATAAGGACCTATAATTCAGATACCCGTCTAGCTGAAGTGATTGCTAAAAGGAAAACTGTTTTCCAAGAAAGAAATTTTAGGTCTGCAGTAGCAGCTGGTTTGAAAGGAGGTAGAGTGAATTTCTCCAAAACAAAGTTAAGGTCCTGGGCTGGGGTTGGAGCTCTCCTGGGTGGTCTTAAATTTTTGGCCCCTCTGAGGAAGTGCTTGAGCAGTGGATGAGAGAATGGGGGGGGGGGTTCTGTGTTATAATGAGCTGAAATGGCTGAGACGTGTATTTTAATGGAGGAAAAAGACAGACCCTTGTGAAACATCTCAGTTAAGTATTGTAAAATCTGAGGTAAATTGGGCGCTGCTGTGCACATCCCTTGAGACTGGTTCCAGGCACAGAATCTTTTCCATTTTTCAGCATAGGATTTTATAGTGTTAGGCCTCCTTGCCTCTAAAATGATGTCCATCACAGGTTTACTGAGGGATGGTAAAGGAGAGATTATGTAATTAGCCAGGCTGCAAGGTTCGGTGTTAGAAGCTGATGGTGCAGAATCTGGTTATCCTGTTGAGACAACAGGGAAGGAGCGTCAGGCAGGTGCCATGGGGATAACCATGACACACTGTGCCGGAGAGGGTACCAGTGTTGACGTGGCCAGTCTGGAGCAATCAAATTCATCCTTGGTTTGTCCTGTTTGATCTGTAGTAGTACTTTGGAGAGCAGAGGCAAAGGGGGGAAGGCATAGACTGATATTTTTTTTCCAGCTGAAGGACAGAGCATCCACTTTCCAGGCTTGTTTGTGGGGAGTCCTTGTGCAAAATTTGTCCAATTGGTAGTTCTGGGGAGAGGCAAACAGGTCTATATCTGGTCTCCCCATTTGCTTGTCAACATGCTGAAAATCCTTGGTACCAGTTTCCACTCATGTGGGTCCATGAGGTTTCTGCTTAGTCCATCTGCCAGTGTATTTAACTTTCCTAGCATGAAGTGAGCTTGTAGGTGCACTTGGTAGCTCAAGGCTGTGTTCCACATTGCCATGGCTAGTCTGCAGAGGGGGTAAGAATGTGTGCCCTCCTGCTCGTTTATGTACCACATAACAGTGGTGTTGTTAGTCTTTACCATTAGTTGTACTGGAAGAATGTGGTCCTTGAAGGCTGTCAGAGCATTCTGTACAGCTAGCATTTCTTTTTGATTGATATGCAGGTGCATTTGACTTGGGTTCCATTTGCCCTGAATGCACTTCCCTGCCAGGTGAGTCCCCCATGCATAGTCTGATGCGTCTGTTGTTAGGATTTGGGTGGCAGGGGGTGGTGTGAAAGGTAGTCCCTTGTTCTGGTGGCAGGCCTCTGCCCACCAAAGGAAATCTAGGCATGGGCAAGGTACGATAGGAATCACTGCTTCTAGATCCTGAGAATGTTGACACCATAGGCTTTTTAGATACCACTGTAGTTTCCTCATATACAGTCTTGCATATGGAATTAGCAGAATGCAGGAGGCCATGAACCCCAAGGCTTGCAGTATTTGTCTACCAGGGTCTTTGTGGCCACTTGTTTAAAGTAGGTTGTCAAATGAATTTGTTTCTCTGATAAGTTGTATTCAAGCTTGCTCCCAAAAATATAATTTGTTGACAGGTACCAGGTGTTATTTCTTTTAGTTTATGGTATTCCCCAAACAAGTTAGAACCCTTTGTACAAAGGCCAGATGATTCAAAAGTATGTCCTGGCTTTCTGCCTGAATTAGACAATCGTCCAGGTATGGGTATATTTGAATATTTCTTTGCCTGCAAAATGCAATAACTGGAGCTAGGCACTTTGTGAATACCCTGGGCACAGTAGATAAGCCAAAGGGCAGTGCAGAGAACTGATAGTGCGTGTAGCCTGCTTTGAAGCGTAGGTATCTTCTGCAAGATTCCCTGATTAGGATGTGCAGGTATGCTTATTTTAAATCTAGTGTTGCCAACCAGGCATCCTTGCCTAGCATAGGAAGTAATTGTGGAAGAGTCAGCATCTTGAATTTTGGAATCTCCAGAAAGGTGTTTAGAGTAGACAGGTCCAGAATAGGATGCCATGAATTTTCCTTTCTGGGTACCAGGCAAATTCTCGAGAAGAATCCTTGTCCCTTTTCCTCTTCTGGTACCTGTTGAATAGCCCTCATGCTTATGAGAGAAAGTACTTGTTTTTGAGCCTCTGCCCACTGATTTGGGGGTAGGTCCGGCCACTCGCTTGGTGTTGGCAACGTATGGAAGAGAAATCTGTATCCCTGGGACACTATATTTAAAACCCATTTGTCCTGGGTAATGAGTTCCCAGTTCTTTGCATGAAGAGCAATCTTTTCCTCCAAAGGGGCAGCCAGTTAATAAGTGCTTGGAAAATTTAAAAGTAAGTCATTGGGACAGTTTACCATAGGGGGGAGTCTTATTACTCCCACATTTGGAAGTGGAGGCCCCCCACTGCTTAGTCCTGTGTGTCCCCTGGGATTGAAACCTGGGGTTTTTGCTGTGTCTGGGTTTGGCTTGAGAAGACCTGGAAGGGGCTGGAAAGGACCAATTCTTAGAAGGCCAGTGCCTACTAAATCTAGGAGGCTGAACTTGTAAGAAATCTTTAACAGTTTGCATAGATTTAGCTTTATCTTCCATCTTTTTAAGAACTTCCTCAGCCTTGTTGCCAAACAGGCGGTCCTGATTTAAGGGAGCATCCAACAATTTAGCTTTAACATGATCAGGCAATGATTGCTGTTTAAGCCAAGCATGCCTTCTGAGCACAGACCCAGTAACAGCGTCCCTGCAAGAGGCCTCTAATGAATCAAAACCACATTGCAAAGTATGTTTTCAAACTTGTTCAGCAGAATGCATTAAATCCTGTAATTCTTTATTTTCCACACAGTCAGGAATCAACATCATTTTCTGTTTAAGCAATCCAATAACATTTTGCTGATACTTTAACATATGAAACTAGCAGTTTAAAGCCCTAATGGCCAAGGTTGCAGGAGTGTAAACCTTCTTACCCCATCTATCCAGCGCCCTGGAGTCTCTATCAGAAGGGGTAGGATTTTTAGCACCCTTGGGCCCCTGTGAAATAGTCTCTGGATCTGCAATAGGATTTTTAAAAAGAAACTTGTGTGACTCAGGAACCCTGTAATATCTGTCTGGTTTTCTAGGAGGAGGAGGCAAGGAATCAGGGGACAAACTAGATTCCGAAAGAGCAACAACAACAATGTCTAGTACAGGAGGAATAGCTACAGGCCTATGCTGAGGTAGGAGTAAGAAATCCCTAACCCCCTTTTTTTAATCAGAAAAATCCTGGCTTTCCCAGTGGAAATGCTCCCTTACAGTATGTAAGGTTTCCCCAAAAGAAAAATACTCTGGAGAGGAAGCAGAGGGAATGGAGTCCTCTGCATCAGAATCCTCATAAGTAGATAAGGGCAAATCCAAATCATCAGAAGAATCAGAAAAAACAGAATTCTGGTCAGAAGATTCATAAATCACTTCAGTCCTAGGCCTCTTAGAAAGGGGGGATTGGCTACTCCTGATTAGAGTTATTAGATCTTCAGCCATTCTTATCATTTGTTTTTTAAGCATAGAGGCCTAAGCATGTGGCCTGGGCGTCGGTTTTTTAGGCATGGTTCAAGATTTAGGCCTAAAAGAAGAAGGAGGCGTCGGTTTAATATGCAAGTCCATAGGCCTGAATACACCCTCAAAAGCCGGTGCCTGCACAGCGGCTCTGGACCCATCCAAGGTAGCGACAGCTGTGGTTTCCATAGTTGAAGCATCTCGCAACATACCGGACTCCGAATGGGTCTCAGTAGAGGCCTGCGAATCAGAAGTAGCGGATATCAGGGGATGCGAAAGCGCCTCACTGAGCACCGGCGAACTGCCGACTGGCTTAGGAGAAGCATCGTCGGCAGTTTTGGACCTTGGCAGCTTGTCTCTATCTTTATTTTTGTGTTTTTTCAGAATCCCGGTAATCGGATGGCTAACCGACATTTCTGGATAATTAAACCGAGAACCGAAATATTTAGAGGCGAAAATATACAGACGATAGTGCGCAGATTAAATAAAGCACAAAACCGACAGCAAGGTATGTAGTGGTCAGGGCCTAGGCAAGGAATACAGTATGAATGAAAATCTTTATGAGGTATTTGCTTTCTACAAGTAATGCAATTATTAACTTTTACTGACATCGGTAAGGAGCAAGAAAAAGTTTCCCCAATGGGGTACTTAGCTTTAGTTGAAGACTTCGGTTCTGAAACTCGAAAACGAAAATTTCAGGAGTTGGCTGACTGGCACTTGCGAACTGCTTCTGGCACCGCATCGCAAGAAAGACTGATGTAATGGCGTCAGCTGCATGTTTTATACCCCTGATGACCTGACATCATGGAAGAAGGGACAGCAACCGACGTAGGACCCATGGCTTTGTTAGTCAGGCCGAATGAGAGCTACCTGCAAGCAAATAACCCACATGTAATGACTGCAACAGTGAAACACGAAGAACAGCAGCATCACGCATAGGGAAGTACAGTGACCTCCCATGTTGGTGAGTACTATATCCAGAACATTACAGCTCCTAGTGGGAGGTGCAGACCATCTGTTCCAGAGCATTTGTGTTAACAAAGTTCAGGAACCTCTGAGCGAGCATGGTTTTGCTCATGTATGTCCCTCAGTCTATGGAAGGAAAGTTGCAATCTCCCATGACTAAGGTGTTGGGCTGTATGGCAAAGGATTCCAGTAAATTGAAGTAGGAGGTGTGCTTATCATGGTTCATGGTGGGGGATCTATAGCTATAAATGATATGGTATGGTACTTTCCCAATTGTTAATTGGGCATGGAGTATTTCAAAAGAGTGATGCTGTATGACCAGTCTCGAAGTGTATTTTGTTTTAATGAAGATGGATATGCCTCCGCCTTTGGTTCCCTCATGCTCATTTTGAGGTCTGAACATGTGTAAAGAATTGTAGCCTTGCATGACCAGGGTGCTCTCAGCAGCCTTGAACTATGTCTCTGTACAGACGTCAGCATCTTCCAAGGTGAGGAGTGCTTCCGGAGAGTGAAGTTTCATGTTTAAACTCCTAGCATTAAGCAGCATGACCCTGAGTTTGTCTCGATTAGATTTTGTTACGATGGAAAATTTGCTGTTTTGAAATTCAAAAGCCTGGGGGGGGGGGCATCTCTAGAAAATCAGCAAGATCTGACTACCATCCTCCCTGAATGACAGATACTGGACCCCCTAGACTGATACCAGAAGCTGAGTAAATTGTTGAAGTGAATAATTTTTTGTCTATACTGTGGCATCACCCTGGGTGAGGGTAGGATACTGCTTAGGGCTAGGGGCATATCTGTCTGGGACACAATCAGAGAGTTCTGTCATGTCTCTCTTCATATAGTCCAGAGAGGTGCATCTCATAGTCAGCATGGACTATGCCAGAGTCCTAATGGTACTTGAGTGCATGCGTGATTTGTTGGATTCTGACATGTGATAGGCAGCTGACTATGACCTTCTCTTTGTCCAGTCTGGTGAGGGGGACATCTGTGTAGCTCACTATGGAGTCACCTATAACCAAGACATTTGATGTGTTTTGCCTTATGGGCTTATTTGTTGAGATATGGATGTGTGTTGACATGTGTAGTGGTTTCTTTATGCTTAGTGGTGAGTGTGTCTGGTGTGTGTTTGGGAGGTCTCTGTTCTTTTGGTAGGCTTTTAGTGAGTACTTTCGCATATGTGGCTTTGTGTGTCATGACCTTAATTTGTGTGAGAGGTGAGGTTTCAATAAGACGTGAAACGTGTGTGCTGACAACCTGTTTGATGTCTAGTTTATTTTTATGTGACAGAAATGACTCTAATTCCACAGTGTATTTGCATCTCTCACATAGGTTGTTAGTTTGCTTTACGTGTAAATGGTTGCCAGTGTATATGGAGCAACTACTACATTGTCTCAAGATGCCCATATCAATCAAGGTGGCAGGAAAAATGATGGGAAACTGCCCATCCATTGTGGCAGGAATGATTTTTCTGAATGCTGCATTTGGCAAGGAAGTGGGCTAGCTGGACTTGGTCACAAACAGGAAAAAAGAAAGACCAAGTCAATTAAATACAGTTAAAGTGCAGAGCTGGGTTAAAATATACTTCTTTTTTTTTTTTTTCAGTGGATGCTTTGGATTTCAGTGCAGATGCACTACAGACCTCTGGCTCAAGTTTCCAAATGTTGAGCAGCTCCGGTAAACTGTGAGCAAATCCATGCAAACACGAGGCTTATAGACAGGCAACTTTAAACAATTTTAACACAACTGCCAATGGGAAAGCCCCAAACTGAGCCTTTCTCCAGCAATCCCCAACTCAAACGGGTCCTGAGCTACACACTTCTGCCACTAGGGTGCAGGGAGGCCCTCAATGTAAGAAGGCTGGTGTAAGACCACAGTGATACCAAACAGTCTAGATTTAGCAAGTCTAAATCTAGCCTATGTTATACAAGGCAATGAAACATAATTTCAAAGTGCAGAGTAAAAAAGTGGTCATAGACAGTGAAAATGAAACAATAATTCAATTAAATACAGTTAAAATGTAGTGGTGGCTTAAAATATGCTTATTTTTCAATTTTTTTAGTGGATGACTTGGATTTCAATGCAGATGCACTTCTATCCATTCAATTTTCTGGATCTGGAAGGGATCAATATCTCAAATAAGAATTTGAAATTCAATTTTTGTTTCAGTCTCAACTAAATGCATAATTTTGTCCTTTTGGAATGACTTTTCTGCTGCATATTTGATGTATATTTATACAGGGGAGGAGGATAGCTGATTTTACATTTACATGTATCACTATACATACATACAAAGGGTTTTTTTCAGTCAGCAAAAAATTTTTTTAAAAAAATCCAAAATGATTACAGTGCACATTCACACACATTTAGTCAAATGCAATTTTGGAGACATAGCAAGGTAGCAAAATTTGTCTATAATTCATTAGTACAATGACTAAGCAACAGCTTCTGTGGTAGCAAAGGGAAGATCATTTAAGTTCCCCACACATAAAAACAGCTTTGTTAATTATCCAGTCAGGGCATTACAGATTCTGATCAGTTCTGATCAAGTGTCCACCAAGAAATTACTCTATACCATAACATCCACAGTGGTGTCTAAGCTATTGGAAAATTATTTGCTCTCATTTTAACATCCAGTAAAAAACATCTTTAATGCACAGCAGCATTAAGATATAACCCAAATAAAAAAAGGTGTCCTAAAAATTTTCTGAACAGCAGCGAAACTTCAAAATTCACTAAAAAATTTTGGCCACTTCCTTGATTTCTGCAGCTGCAAAGCTTTTTGAAAGTACAAATTTTTAATTCTTGGGTCAGAAGTTGAGTTTAATTGTTACTAGTGCCCAAAGTAAAAAGACAACTTCAAATTGATTTGGAAGTGATAACTATAAATGTTATCAAGTGGAACTACTACAAAAAAGTAGCACCACAGTTTGACCTTAAACTATTCAAGATAAATGCTACAAATAAGAGACTCTTGTACACAGACTTTTCAACACAAATGAAAACAGAATAAGAATAAGATACTAATATTATTAATCCTGACAGCACGAGATAAAAAAATGAAACAAAAAAATAATTTTGCAAATATAAATATAATCTATATGAATTCGTTATCACATGGCAATTTTGCACAACACTTCTGAACACACAATTGCCTTTCTCAAAGGCCTTTCATTAATTCTTCAATTGACTTTTGAAAATTGACTAGTTCAAGTACTATTAACCACTCAGGTGTAATACTAACACATGAAATCAGAAAGCAATTATGTGTGCTATTAAATGTTGTGTTGAAATAAAGATTCACATGTCCAAAAAAGATGTCTGATTTTTACAAAATGTTTCTGCCAATTGAAAGTTTATTCTTCCCTCACATTCATCTCCTCCTTTCTGTCATTTCCTTCAAAGTCCAGTGTTATTTGTCTCCTTTTCACAGTTACAAAGTTCACACACCAATACTCGTGTTTAGATGTTGTTTATTTCAAAAAACCACGTTTATTTTCCAACAACCCTCTTGTCACAAACAGCTCACATATAATATCCGCCGGAAATAACAAAACTAAAGACAAAAACTAACTTTACAAGTTAAACTGTAAATAGATGTGAACCATTTCAACCCAGACAAAACAAATGCAAGAAAAGCCAAAGTGTAGATAAATAGTCCATTCTAGAAAGTCAGATCTGTCATTCATGGTGTAATATTTTTTCAGTTTTTTTGCTTACTCTTTTTTTTGTTTACTTCATGTTTCATCATTGTTGTGTATACATTCTGAATATAGCTCTGTACACTTTAATATAGCACAACACAACAGCAGCACATGACTGCAGCAGCACCCCAGCAGCCTCAAATGTGATCTTGCATGATACAGCAAAAAAAAAAAAAATGCAATATTTAAAAAAAATACAAACAGAGCTTGTTTCTAAGTCCCATCTATGTTTTATTTTTTTTGCCCATGTATTAAAAAGTGTATGTTTTTGAAATTATTATGTTTTTTAATGTACATTTGTGTAATTTTTTAGCAGTACAATTAAAATATATAGCTCAAAATATTTATCAGCTAAACTCGGTTCCGCTGTGGCTGACTGACCTACCAGAAGTGTGTTGAGAAAGTGTTGCCTGATAACTGAAAAGATGGAAAAAGATGACCTAACAAAAAAACAAAAATGAAAAACAAAAAAAAAACTAAAATGACAAACTAGAGCTGTAAAGAGAATTCAACAGGAAAAAAAAAAAATAGAATGGAAAAAGAAAAGATAAGAAATATATCAGGGTCTTTAAAGGACTTAGCTTTAAGATTTCACACTACTGCTTTCACTTACTTGCACTAGGGCTTAGATCATTAGTCATTACTTGAAGAAAAATCTAAGACAGCAGAAACTACTGACTTAAGAATCTTACTTTTCACGCGAAGAAAAATTTTCAACCAAAGAAAAAGGCAACAAGTTAGCTAAATGTGAAGGAACTTAAAAAAATACAGACCAAAACTATTTCAGACCATTACGCAAATGGTAATAGAAACTAAAAATTACCTGGTTCTTTCACAGGTCAAGAGACTCTAATAAATAATGAATCAAACAATGTACTCTATTAAAGAGGGGAAAAATATTAAAAAGCATTATAGTGTTAAACTGTAGAACCTGTCCCTTAATTTCAGAGGATGAAAGTAGTAAAAAAAAAAAGTTATGAGCTCGCCATAATGTCACATCTGTGTTGTCCTTTTTCATTCTTGCTCACTTGATGAATATTGGATCTGACTTGGAAACGTCTTCCAGATCCTCAGATCCAAAACTCTCAAGCTCCTCCCTTTGCCCATTACGTCCCGCCAACCTAACATACCTCAAGTCTGCTGCCCATAGAAGTCAATGAATAATACCTTGAGAGAATGCAAGAAAGTATGGAATAAGAAAAAAAAAAAGAACTGGAGCTCAAACAAAGAACAACAGTTTCCAAAGTGAAACCCCTGAGGCCAATCCATGAGCAAATGGACGGGGGTTAGGAAGGTGAGAAGTTGAGAAAGAATGAAAATGGAAAACACAAATGTAACGTTATGGTGAGTACATAACTTTTTTATCTGATGTCATTTTCATTCACTCCTCAACTGATGGGACAGAGTCCTCAGCTAGATGACCTCTGGGTGACCCTCATGGAAAGATACTTTGGAGTACTGCAGAGCCAAACGCATCACGGTTCTTAGAAACCAAACCCACTTTGTAATGAGCAGTAAATGCATGAGCAGTGGACCAAGTGGCAGCTGCACAACTGTCATCTACAGAAGCTCTTGACCAAAAAGATGAGGATGCAATCATAGACCTTGTGGAATGAGCTTAAGGACACATACGCAAAAATGCTCAATCTGTTAGGTGAAAAGAATACAAGCAGCTGGTCAGTCTTCATGAAATCTTTCGTTTGATGGAGACAAAACCAAAGTTGTCTATGTACATCCAAAAGATAGAGCATGTACTCGCCATTGTTTGAAAATTTTGAAAAGAAAACTGGGAGGTTAATAACCTGGTTGATATTAGAGTTAGAAGCTACTTTAGGCAAAAAAGATGGGGTGGTCAGTAAGGAAACCCCGTCTTTGTTGAAAACCACGTAAGGAGGCTTGGAAGAGAGAGGCTGGAGTTCGGATACTCATCTAGCTGATGTAATAGCAACTAGAAAAATAGTTTTCCAGGACAAAAACTTAAGGTCTGTCTTGGCTGATGGTTCAATGGGCCTTGGGTCACAGCTTGCAGCAAAATAGTTCAGTCCCAAGAAGGAATAGGATCCTTTAGCGGAGGTCTAAGTAGAAAAGTTTCTTTGAGAAAGGTAAGTTAGAAGAAGCTGAGGAAAAATTATTTTCACCTAGATGGAAGTCTGAAATGGCAGTCAACTGGACCTTAATAATAGAAAAGCTAGCCCCTTCATTGAAAACCGAAGCTAAAAAAATCAAGTGCAGCTGGTTTAGGGGCAAAAGAGGGGTCCAGATTCCTCTCAATGGCCCACCACACAAACCTCTTCCACTTACTTTTGTAAATCTTTTTAGCAGAAGCTTTTTTGAGAAGATAACAAAATAGGACAGATCAGGGAGGACAGCCTGTGCTTTCTAGCAATCAGTGGAACTGGAGAAACCATGCAGTCAGTTTGAGGCCTGTTACGTCTGGATGAGTCATACCTGTCAGGTGAGAAAGGAAGTCTGGATTGGGATCCAGTACCCAGACGGCTGTAGAAGATGAAACCAGAGGAAGGGTGGGAGATAAGCACAGAGAAGACTGGAGGGACACTAGTGGACTGGAGCATCTCTTGGTGACTCCCTCGTTGGAGGGATCAGGGCAAAGAACCTGCTGCACCTGTTGAGGGGAGAAGTGAAAAGGTCACAACATGGCTGTCCCCACTGACGGAAAATTTTCTCCTCCACTTTGATAGTCAAAAACCACCTGTGAGATATCAGAATGGATCTGATTAATTTGTCTGCTATCACAGTGGCTTTTCTGGTATGTGTGTTGCTATGAGAAAGTGGCCGGAAGAGATAGCCCATTGCCACTTTCTCAATGCTTCTCAACATAGTGGGTAAGACTTGGTTCCTTCCTGTTTGTTGATGTACCAGACTGCAGACATATTGCCCATCTGAATAGCAACAGTCCGATAGTCCTGGAGTGAAAAGCATCTTGAAAGGCCTGCAACACTAGGAGAACTGCTCTTATTTCCATGACACTGATATACACATCTTGGCCTCTTCTGGAGGGCACAAACCTTGGACAGTGCTTCCCAAGTAATGACTCCCCATCCCATTTGGAAGGCACCCATAGTCACAGTAGCCATGGGCGAGGGAAAAGCAAATGGATGGTCTTCAGAAACTTTGTCCAAGTAAATCCACCAAAAATGATATCTTCTGCAATCTTGTGTGACCTTGACTGGGGCAGTTAAAGGCTGCTGAACAATGGACCACTATACCAAAAGGGTCCAATGCGGAATTTGCATGTGAAACCTGGCTAAAGGGACTAGGGTGACAGCTGCTGGCATGGATCCCAAAGTTTGAATGCAGGACTACTTTCTTGACCTAGGATCTGAGTGTCTGGATGCAAATGGGAGGGAGAGAGACTATTTGACTGACCATGTCTAGACAAGCACCTATGAACTCCAGACTGTGCATAGGCGTGAGTTGTGATTTGTTGTAATTAACTGTGATGCCTAGGTAGAGCAACAACTGGAGCAAGTAGTCCCTTGCCTGTAGGAGAAAATGCCTGGTTGGAGCAGTTTAGAAACAGTCATCTAGGTTCTGAAACAATTAGAATCCCAGAAGTCTCAGGTGATCTGCTACCACTGCCACGCATTTGGTGAACACCCCTGGGACTGTGGTAAGACCAAAGGGCAATGCTCTGAGCTGGTAATGGCTGACTCCCAGACAGAAGCACAGATATCTTCTGGAGTGCCTGTTCATTTTGATGTGATAGTACACATCTTGAAGATCCATCGAGCATATAAAAATCATCCTTTCGCAGTAGGGGCAGGATGGACTAAACCGTGACCATCCGGAACCTTAATATTTCACAAACTGGCTTAGTTTGCCGAGATCCAAGATGGATCTTAAATCCCTTGTCTTCTTTGGCACTAAGACTAATCTTGAGTAGGTTCCAGATCCTCTATGGTTTTAGGGGACCTTCGAGATAACTTTTTTTTTTTAAGAAGCTTTTCTATTTCCAAGTCTGCTACTTCCATCCGACTGCGTGGAACATTGGGGATTCTTTTCATTCTTATACGGGGAATTTGGGAAAATGGTATGATATAACCTTTGGATACAAGTCTCTGCACCCAGGAATTTTTTGTTATGGATACCCAGGCTCTTTGGTGCAGACACAAATGCCCCCCAACTGTCTCCACAGGGCAGCAGTCAGGCTGTCTTTCAGAAGCATTGGTAAGGTTTTCCAAGAAGGAATCCTGGAAACCTGATTCTGTAGATCACCTCTGCTGCTGGGGTGGCGTCTTCCTTTATAGAACCTCCATCTGCCTCTGAAAGAATCTTCTTCTCCTGAGTCTTGGAAAGAACCCTATGATTTGCAAAAACACATCTTTCTATCTTCCCAATGATTCCAGGAAAAAAAATGTCTTTCAGGGGTAGAAAAGTGTTTCCCTGTGGTACACAAGGTCTTTCCTTCTTGCTCACATTTGGAGTCTCTCTCTTTTACTTTAGGGCCAAATAAGAAAGATCCATCAAACAGAGCATTGATGAATGAAGACCTGAAGAGTTCTGCAAATTCACATAGGTGCACCCAGGCATGCCTCCCAATGGCTACACCCAAAGCCAGTACCTTCCCACCACATGGAAAAGTGGCCATTTGTGAGGGGTCTCTATTTTGGTCCTTTGCAGACATGGACCCAGAAAAAAATTTGGAGTTCTTTAGTCAAATCTCTTTTCAGTCTCTTGAAATGTGCCAATTAATTCAATGACAGCAGAGTAAAGGTCTCTGATTCATAAGCACATTTACCGAATCTGTCCAAGACCCTGGACTACCTGTTAGGAGGATGGAAAGAGCAGCTCTGGTCTGCAAGCTCTTTTTCGTGGCTGCTGTCACAACCATGGCATCAAATGGGACCCCCTTGCTCCAGTGTGTGCTGTCCTTGGGAGAAGCTAGAAATGTATTTGGATGCTTAGGAATGGGATCCACTGTATCCAGTTCCTTCCATGTCAGCTAGAAACAAGGTCTATAAATTCATCAGCTGGGGGGGGGGGGTCACCCAAGACATAGCCAGGCCAATCCCAATAGTCTACAGGAACACAGACTCCTCTGGTGAAGGGGTGTCAAAAGACCAAACACCTTTTTGTTTTAAGAGTTCAAGAATTTCTCCAAAGGAGACATCTTCAGGTGGAGATATGGGGGATCCTTCCACTTCATCATAATCAATGTCCTCCAGGAGAGATTCCTGAAGGGATTCTAAGTGTCTCCTTTTACACATTCTCTTCTGAGGAATCTCATCAGCAGAATGGTCTGGTGAGGTATCCAAAGTGTTAGGAGAATCCAGAGGGACTGACAGGAGACTTGGATGGGCTGGCTGTCTCAGTGGAATGGAAGAATGAGGCTCAGAACAAAGACTCAAAGGAGGTAGACTGATCTGATCCAATGGGGGTAGGGATGTCCTTTTTTATGTAAAGAGAAAGCCCTCTTCACAATACTGAAGGCAGAGTGCCAATGCCAGCGGTAGTGGAGAAGACATTTCCTGCACCGCCAGCCCCTGACACCCTGTAAGCACTCCAGCTGAGAATAGAGTTGGACCCAAGCTGTCCGGAGATAAAGCTCCGAGGGGCAGGGATGGCTCCAACAACTTCAGAGACAAGTATGGTCTCTTAAATCTGGAACCGATGCTTTGGCTACTAGAGTTCTCCACATCTGAAATGCTCAGAGCAGGATGGCTCAGGGAAGTAATCTGAGTCAATGAACGAACTGACTTCAGATATGATGAGGACACCCCCAGGGATCTTGGATCCCAGGGCTCAGACACAGCAGGTTGGATCAGAGAAGGAAAAACTAAAAGGGGACTAGTGACAGACAGGCTCATGGATCCAATGGGAGATGGAGACACATTTACCCCCATCTGGATCTGAGCTCCGAGGAATTTCATCATCCTATCCACTCTAGTCTCAGAAAAACTCTTGGAAGACCTGAGAGAGGAGATAGTGGTCTAGATTGCTTGCAAGGAGGCTAATGCAAGAAGGGAGAAGGGAGTTGAGAAGTTATCAGAGCTGGTAAAGTAAGAAGTGACTGGATCTGAGGCAATTTTGATTTCAGAGCAGAGGGATCCTAAGTGGTGAGATCCAACTTTTTTTTTAAACACTTTTGGAGGTGGCTCTGAGAAAGGAGCCAGACACGTCATAAGATCTTGAGATCTCTTTCTAGAGTCTTTGTCCTTGTAAGCAAAGCTGAATTTCCCTTAGTCAGATTTTTTTGAGGGGGTTTGAGCCCCAGGTGAAATAAAGGAAGAAGGGCAAGGGAGAAGGCCCTTCAACACAAGTTTATTTTGTCTGTATATGAGTGCCCTGGAGTTGAAGCTAGCACAAATGGTGCAATCTGCATCTAAATAGGCAGCACTCAAGCAGTACGCGCATCCCCTGAATTTGGTATTTTGTGCCCACAGGTGATGCATTTCTTGAAGTCATTTTGTTTATCAGCCATCCTGGAGTACTTGCAGACCTAAAGAAAGGAAAGGCCCAACAGAAAACACACACACACACACACACACACATATATATATATATATATATATATATATATATATATATATATGTATATATATATATATATATATATATATATATATATATATATATATATTTATGTACATATATATATATATATATATATATATATATATATATTTATGGGTCTAGGACTATTCACTGAAAGCACATTTCACTGAAAGTCAAATGACTATGCACAAATTACTGAAAGCTCAATTTACTGAAAGTTGTATATGGCCCTATGGCTACTGTTGTGCGACCCTGGAGTAAGTATATATAGTAAGTGGGGTTGTGGGGGGCACCACCCCCCAAATAGTTTGGATATATATTAAGTTCAGAAAAGAGTAATTAAATGGAATTGCAAGTATCGATGTATATAATTCAAAATATTTAAAATAGGTCAGGTGCTATGCCACCCACACCCCCCCCTGATGTGGGGGGCGGTGTCCCTCACATCCCCCCTTACACTAACTCCAGGGTAACACAACAGTGGGGAAAAGGCCATATATAACATTCAGTGAAATGTGTTTCAGTGAACTGAGTTTTCAGTGACTTGACTTTCAGTGAAATGTGCTTTCAGTGAATAGTCCTAGACCCATATATATATATATATATATATATATATATATATATATACATATATAAATAAAGCACATAAAAAGTTAGGAAAATTTTTTTTAAGAGGATGGTAGACAAAAATACCCTAAAAGGGGTAAGAAGATGACAGAAAAAAGAAAAGCAAAGTACCAGCACTGATACTAGACAGGGATACTGAGTTCTTGGTAAAAGTCACAAAGGAAGCCTTACAGAAGAAAACTGCTGGAAAAAAGGGAGGAAGATGACAGAGAAACTAGTAGATAGGCGACTTAAGGAGAAAATTTTCTAAATAACTCACTGTTTAACCTAGAAAAAGCACCAACAGCTCGAAAGCAAGAGAATCTGCGTCTGTATGGATATGGCGGCAAATGAGATCAGAGGTATGTTAGGTTGCCGGGGCATTGTGGGTAAAGGGAGAAGCTTGAGAGTTTTGGATCCAAGTATCTGGAAGAAGTGTCCCAGTAGGATCTAAGATTTATCAGTTGAGGAATGAATGAAAATGACAACATCAGACCTACTATTTTGTTGTAATTACTATTGGTTAAAGACAGTGAGATCCCATCCTTTATGTTTTACTTGTGTGAAATATCAGCTTATAAAAAGTAAGATTTCATAAAGGGTGCTCACAGGAGCTGGAGTCTTTGGCTTCCCATCATCATCTTCATCAAATCCTTCAATGTCAACATCAGACTCTTCTTCTCCCGTACGGCCTCGACGCTGAAGCATCTACATTATAAACAACAACATTTTAGGGATAAATCCAGAAAATATAAACCAAGTAAAATTTATAGACAGAAAAAAATGACAAGTGTTTGGCAATACTTCCACCCTCCCCCCAAAATATCTCAACAGTGCAAAATAAAAGCATTTAAAGATGATTCTAAAATATGACGATGATACAGTCTTAATGATTAAACTGAGAATAAACTAGTTCAGCAGTTTAATGAAGTCAGACGCAATGTCTACAAGAATCACTGCTGGAACAAAGAAATCATGTACATAATATGCACAAGCAGTGTAAACTGCAATGTGAAAAAAAATGCTAAAACAGGGCAAGCTTTTTTATCTGAAAAAGACAGGTAATTAATGGCAGTGGGAAGTTCTATTAGAAGTGAAAGACATCCTGTATTTAAGAAAGGGACAATATATATCCAATGCATAAAGTGGTTTACAGTGAAATAACGAGGAAACAGCTCTAGAGCAGAACAGTAGAACATTTAATATAGTGGGAACTTATGCCTACAATGATAAATACACATGCCTAAAAAGGAAACGGAATACATATGGTGATGCCATCAACCGAGATAGAAAGATTCACATGGACCCCCTACCTCACCACTTACTATATATATAACAGCTATACAAGATGTATGGTACACCACCAATAAGGCAATAAAAACAATACCACAGGAATACGGCTACCTAGCATGCATAAAAAACTGCCTGGAAGTCAGTTTTCTATGCACTGACAATTCTGAAATTATCAGTGTCTGAATGATAATTCTACCCATATTTTGTTTGTTGTGACCATATTTACAAAAACTCTAGGAAAACCATGAGCTCATGAAGCTGCCAGCTGTAGTTCTGCAAAATACAGGAACACCTAAGATAAGAATGCACAAGTGAGCTATCCATGTCAGATCTGCTCACAGAAAATTTTTTCATCAGACTAGACTAGTTTTATTTATTTAGTGCTACCAAGCTGAAACCGTCTTTTTTTTTTGCTGGGGTGGTGGGAATAAGGGTGCTCATACATTCACTGCCATGTACTAAAGATTATAGACTACGTAAAATTTTCCTCTGCAGTAGTCAGACTGAAATCTATGATGACTAACAGGCTGAATATTAAGTGACCCTGCCCTGCCTTGCATGAACATGTAAATTACTGGCAAGGTAGCCTGATAAGGTGACCTGGATGTCTGAAGACCATTACTGGTTACTCCTTTGCAGTGGCTAAATGCAACATATAAAAAAGTGAAACTATGAACTCTGTTCTTAAGTAACAATACCACTCAATGTGGGTAAGCATGAATTTCTATTGCATACGAGGAACATTTCCCCCAGTGTGGTTCTGCAAACAGTCTATGCACACTTATATAGATACACAGATGCACAAACAAACAGTATTAAATTAGAAGGCAATGCTGTCTGCTGTTTAAAGCATCTACGATAGTCAAGCTTACCGATGCCAAGTAATAAAAGTATTAGCTCCAATAAGCAATATTTCACATCATGACTGCTAAAAATGTTTTAAGATTTTAGCAGTACTTTGTTTTTATTTTATTCTCTGCTGTAACTTGTTGCATTCCTGGTACTTTTCTCCGCACTGTCAACATGCATAAATAAAAAAATATGTATACGTGTGTGTGTGTGTGTGTGTGTGTGTGTGTGTGTGTGTGTGTGTGTGTGTGTGTGTGTAGGCATGAGCGCCTCTCTGTCTACATACACAGAACTGCAGCACAATCCACTGGTTCATAAAATAAATGTAGTTATATTATGGTACACACAAAAAAAGTGGTATAAACTCTTCTCAAACAAGCTGGTGTAGCAAAAGAAGTAACAGACAGTACCTTTTCTGTTACGCCATACAAAAGGGACATAACTTGTCATATGAAGAAAGTACAGTTGAGTACACTTACCATAAATGTAGATGTTCGAGTGTATTCACTGTTGCAGTCCTCACATATGGGTTATCTGGCTCCTGGTAGCCCTCAGTCGGCCCGAATACCAGAGTCCTTGGTATATGACATTGGCTGCTGCCCGCTGTAAAACTGATGTCAGTACGTCAGGTATAAAAGGAGGAAGCCAATGCCATTTCTTCAGTTTTTCTTTGTCAAGAGCCCCCAAAAGAAGGCTAATCCAGGAATGGTAGCACCCTGGACATGTCATACAAAAAATAAGAATCCACAGTCTGTGCCTTAGGAAAAAAGGGGGAATGGAGGGTGGGAAAAGTACAGTTTTGTACCTACCATAAATGTAGATGTTCGAGTGTATATACTGCTGCAGTCATCACACTTGGGTTATCCTGCCGTCAGGCAGTCCCGCAGTCGGCCGAATCCCAAAGTCTTGGTCCGGCGTCAGTTGTCGTCACTTCTTCCCTGACGTCAGTGTGACAGGGGGATAAAAGAGGCAGCCAACGCCATTTTCTTCAGTTTTTCTTGCCCCAGATGTCAGGTGCCCCCAACTAGGAAGGCAATACAAATAACTATGCAAAAATACCTTAGTATATAAACAATAGTACTAGCTGTTAGCAAATACACCATATAGACATGCATCCAATAGATTGATGTACATGGAGTTATAACTAACACCCTGGTATGTAGAGGGGATGGTGGGAGGGTAACCTGGACTGCAGCAGTATATACACTCGAACATCTACATTTATGGTAAGTACAAAACTGTACTATGTTCATCGTGTTATACTGCTGCAGTCATCACACTTGGGTTGAATCCCAAAGCTATGGATGGGTGGCTGGTACTAAACTGGGTTAGGTGAAGCTAGGATGCCCTGCAGAACTGCAGTGGCAAAACCAGCTCTGGTTTTTGAGTATAAAGGAAGGTGGTGGTGCTTGGTAAAGGTGTGCACTGAACTCCAAGTAACTGCCTCCAGAATGTCCTTGGTTGGAACCCCCCTGAGAAAGGCTGCTGAGGTTGCTGTAGCCCTGGTAGAATGGGACCTAATATTAACAGGCACTGCTTTCCCATGGTGCGAGTAGCAAAAGCGGATACAATGTGCTATCCATTTGGAGATGGTCTGTTTTGAAATAGCCTTTCCTTGTGAACCTGCAGCATAGGATACAAAGAGTTGGTCCATTTTTCTGAAGGTCTTTGTCTTATCCAAATAGTAACGTAACTGTCTGTGAATGTCCAAAGAGTGAAGGAGTCTTTCTCCTTTATTCTGGGGGTTTGGATAAAAGGTGGGTAAATGAATGGTCTGATTTAAAGCCACACTGGATACTACCTTTGGCATAAAGGTAGGGTTAGTTTGTAAAGAGACTCTGTCCTGATGGAAAATGATGAAAGGTTCCACTGCCATAAGTGCCTGTAGTTCTGAGACCCTGCGTGCTGAGGTGATAGCCAGCAACAGAGCTGTTTTCCATGACAAGTATTGTAGTTCTGCTGAGAAGGCTGGTTCGAAAGGAGGCAGTGTTAATTTTTCTAAAATGAAGTTGAGGTCCCAAGCTGGCGTTGGGGATTTTCTGGGGGGTCTTATATTCTTAGCCCCTCTGAGAAACTGCCTTAGTAAAGGGTGTGAGAATATTGGAGGATCCATGTTATATTGAGCTGAAATGGCTGAAGCATGGATCTTAATGGATGAGAAAGAAAGGCCTTTGTGTAGCATCTCAGTTAAGTATTGCAGTATTTGAGGAATGTTTGGTATCCAAGGATTTTGGCCTTTAGCCTGGTTCCATGCACAAAATCTTTTCCATTTGTCTGAGTATGTTTTTCTGGTGCTGGGCCTCCTGGCCTCCAAAATGACATTCAGGACGTCCTTTGAGAGAAATGTTGATTGATAATTCAAAGTATTCTCCATGCAGCTAAATTTAAAGTCTTGAGCTGACTGTGAAGGATCTGAGAGTTTTGCTGAGTCAACAGAAGTGGGAAATGAGGTAAGATCCATGGAGGGCTGTGAGTCAAGGTCCTTAGTAATGGGTACCAGTGCTGACGTGGCCAGTCCAGAGCAATGAGGATCATTTGTGGTCTCTCTGATCTGACTTTCAGTAATACCTCGGTCAAGAGAGGTAGTGGTGGGAAGGCATAGACTGTCAATGCTGCCCAACTGAATGATAAGGCGTCCACTTTCCAGGCTAGGGAATGATAAGTCCTTGTGCAAAATTGCTGTAGTTGGCAATTGTTGGGGGAGGCAAATACATCTATGTCTGGGCGTCCCCACCTTTGAGTTATCACTGAAAATACTTGTGGGTGTAGTCTCCACTCGTGAGGATCTGCCAAATTTCTGCTTAATTCGTCTACCAAAATGTTTTCCTTTCCTGGCAGGAATTGTGCTTGCAGTTGTACTTGGTAAGTCAATGATGTGTTCCACAAGGTCATTGCCTGTCTGCATAAAGGGTAGGAGTGTGTTCCTCCCTGTTTGTTTATGTACCACATAACTGTGGTGTTGTCTGTCCTTATTAGTAGTTGTCCTGGATGCAAGAGGTCCTTGAAGGCTGTCAGTGCATTTTGCACAGCTAGCATCTCCTTTTGGTTGATGTGTAGATGCATTTGTTTTGCAGACCATTTGCCCTGTATGCACTGTCCTGCCATGTGTGCTCCCCAGGCGTAGTCTGAAGAATCTGTTGTCATAGTTTGGTTTGCTGGAGGTAAGACAAAAGGAAGACCCTTGTTTATTTGACATGCTTGAGCCCACCATAGAAACTCTTTTTGAAGGCAGGGAATGAGAGGTATACTTGTTTCGAGGCTGTGCCTGTGTTGAGTCCATACACTTTTCAGGTACCATTGTAATTTCCTCATATGCAGCTTTGCATGTGGAATTAGTTGAATGCAGGATGCCATGAACCCCAATGCCTGCAGGATTTTCCTTGCAGTGAGTTGGGTAAAAGTTGCCATCTTTTTGAAGTATTGAGTCAGTTGTTTTTGTTTGTCTGGTGTGAGATAAGCCATCTGGGCCATTGTATTTAAGCTGGCACCCAGGAATATTATGTCTTGTGAGGGTATTAGCTTTGATTTCTTTTTGTTTACTGTGTACCCTAGGCAACTTAGCAGCTTTGTTACAAATGCCAGATGCTGTAATAGAATGGCCTTGCTGTCCGCTTGGATCAGGCAGTCGTCCAGATATGGATAAATTTGTATTCCTCGTTGTCTGCAGTATGCAATTACTGATGCCAGGCATTTTGTAAATACTCTGGGTGCAGTAGATAAGCCAAAGGGCAATGCAGAGAATTGATAATGCGTTGTACCTGCCAAAAATCTGAGGTATCTTCTGCAATCTTATCTGATAGGGACATGCAGGTATGCCTCTTTGAGGTCCAACGTTACCAGCCAAGACTCCTTGCCCAGCATGGGAAGAAGCTGCTGTAGTGTGAGCATTTTGAATTTGGGTACCTCCAGGTATGTGTTTAGAATTGAGAGGTCTAAAATGGGTCTCCAGGCTTTGTCCTTTCTTGGTACTAGAAATAGTCTTGAGTAAAAACCTTGACCTTGCTCCTTTGTAGGTACCTTTTGAATTGCTTTCATATCCATGAGAGCTGAAATTTGCGTTTGTGCCTCTGCCCATTGGTTTGGAGGCAGATTTGGCATGCCACTCATCTGTGGTAAAGTGTGAAAATGAAATCTGTAGCCTCGGGTAATAATATCCAGAACCCATTTGTCCTTTGTTATGATGCGCCAATTTTGTGGAAATAGAGCCAGTTTTCCTCCCAAAGGTGCTGCCAGGGTAATTTTGCTTGGCAGGTGAAGAGGGAAGTCATTGTGTTTGTTTCCTGGAGGGTTGAGATCTTTCGTTTCCACCTCTTTGAGTTGTTGTATGCCATTGTCTAGGCCTGAAACAACCTTGTGGCTGGCCTCTGCCCCTTGGGCGTTTGTACCTACCCCTTTGGGGTCTGTCTGATGCAGGAAAGGACCAGTTTTTTGATGGCCAGTTTCTGCTGAAACGAGGAGGTTGTACCTGTAAAAAATCTTTAACTGTCTGCATAGATTTTGCCTTTTCTTCCATTTTCTTTAAAACTTCCTCTGCTTTGACACCAAATAACACATCTTTCTGCAATGGAGCATCCAATAACTTTGCTTTGACATGTTCTGGTAAGGCTTGCTCTTTTAGCCAAGCATGTCTACGTATTACAGATCCTGTGACAGCTGCTCTACATGAGGCTTCCAATGAATCAAAACCACACTGTAAGGTATGCTTTCCCACCTGTTCTGCTGCATGCAGCAAATCCTGCATCTCTTTGAAATAAGGTTGATCTGTCTGAGGGATCATTTTCTGCTTTAACTGTGTAATCAAGTACTGCTGGTATTTTAGCATGTGGAATTGGCAGTTTAAGGCTCTCATGGCCAAAGTGGCAGACGTATACACTTTCTTCCCCCATCTTTCTAATGCTCTGGAATCTCTTTCAGAAGGTAGTGGATTCTTAGTAGTAGAGGTCTTAACCCCTTTGGGACCCTGGGAAATGGTTTTGGGGTCTGCAACAGGGCTTTTATATAGAAACTTATGAGAATCAGGAACTCGGTAGTGTCCGTCTGGTTTAGCTGGTGCAGGAGGTAAGGAATCTGGGTTTAGACTCAATTCGGTGTAAACATCATCCAAAATGTCTAAAACTGGAGGAATTGCAAGGGGTTTATGCTGTGGGAGAAGAAGGAACTCACGGAGTCTTTTCTTAGAGTCAGAGTAATCTTGGCCTTCCCAGTGGAAGTGTTCCTTCATGGTGTGTAAAGTTTCCCCAAAAGAGTAGTCTTCGGGGGGGGAGACAGATTGAATGGACTCTTCAGCATCTAGGCGCCTCGCTGAAAACTGGAGAACCGGCGGTAGGCCTTGCTGAGGCCTCGGTATCTGGTCTTGGCCTTGGTTGCTTGTCCTTATCCTTGCGTTTTTTAATCATTGCTGATGTTGATTGTTCCGACGACATGCTATAATTAAATTTTCTGCCAAAATAATGTCGGGCGAAATCTGCCCGATGCTTAATTGTACGTTTGTTGAACCTAGCACAAAACCGACAACCAGAGCCGTCGTGGTCTGGGTCTAGGCAAGGAATACAATAAGAATGAAAATCCTTATGAGGTATTTGCTTCCCACAAGAAATGCAATTATTAACTTTGTCTGACATCAGTCTGAGGCAAGAAAAGTTTCCCCAATGGGGTACTTAGCTTTAGAGAAGACTTCGGGCTGAAATTTGATTCGAAAATCTCAGGAGCTAGCCGACCGGCACTTGCGAACTGCTTCTGCTTCGGGCACCGCGCGGCAAGAAAGACTGAAGAAAATGGCACCGGCTGCCTCTTTTATCCCCCTGTCGCACTGACGTCAGGGAAGAAGCAACCACAACCGATGCCGGACCAAGACTTTGGGATTCGGCCGACTGCGGGACCGCCTGACGGCAGGATAACCCAAGTGTGATGACTGCAGCAGTATAACACGATGAACATCCAGGACTGCAACAGTAAATACACTCAAACATCTACATTTATGGTAAGTGTACACAACTGTACTATGTTCTTCGTGTTTCACTGTTGCAGTCCTCACATATGGGTTGATTCCCAAAACCCAGAAAGAAGACAAAGAGGGGAGGAAGGATCACAGATTAACGGTTGGTAAGGAGGCCCTGCAAAACTGCAGAGGCAAAACCAGCCCTGGATTTAGAAAATAAAGGTAGACTGTAATGCTTTGTGAAAGTATAGACAGAAGACCAAGTAGCTGCTTCTAGAATGTCCTTAGTAGGCACACCTCTCAGAAAGGCTGCAGAGGTAGAGGCTGCTCTAGTAGAATGGGTCCTAATACCCTGAGGGGGAACCTTTCCATGCTGCAGGTAACAAAAGTGAATACAATGAGCAATCCATTTGGAGATGGTTTGTTTTGAAATAGCTTTACCCTGAGCCCCAGGAGCAAAACTAATCAATAGCTGTTCAGATTTTCAAAAGGATTTAGTCCTAAGTAAAATCTCAGCTGTCCATGCACATCAAGAGAGTGCAGAATCCTTTACTCTTTATTTTGGGGATTGTTGAAAAATGTAGGCAGGTGAATAGACTGGTTAAGGGTTAAACTGGAAACTACTTTAGGTGGAGGATTGGTTCTCAGAGAAACCCGATCTGAGTGAAAAATAATGAAAGGTTCTACTGCCATTAAGGCTTGCAGCTCAGATACCCTTCTAGCTGAAGTAATAGCTAAAAGGAAAGCAGTCTTCCAGGATAGAAACTTCAAATCTGCAGAGGCAGCTGGTTCAAAGGGAAGCAGAGTAAGTTTTTCCAGGACAAAATTAAGATCCCAAGCAGGAGTGGGAGGTCTAAGATTACTAGCTCCCCTCAGGAACTGTTTCATCAAGGGGTGAGAAAAAATGGGTTGCTCAAAAGAACAATGAGCCGAATTTGCTGAAGCGTGAATTTTGATAGAAGAAAAAGAAAGTCCACCAGCAATCCTGCTAGGTAGTCAAGAATGAGTAAAAGAGAAGGATGAGAAGAGTCTTCTCCTTTAGCTAGCATTCAAGAGCAAAATCTCTTCCATTTATATGCATAGGATTTTTTTGTGCTAGGCCTCCTGGCCTCATGAAGAACTTCAACCACCTGTTGGGAAAGATTTAAGGTATTAGCCAGGCAATTAAATGCAGAGTTTGAAGATGTGGATGAAGGAACTTTCCCCCTCCCTGAACCAACAGATTTGGTACCAGGGGAAGAAGCCAACTCTGAGCCTGGGAAAGACTGTGAAGGAGGGGATATCAATGCTGCCTTGGCCAATCTGGAGCTATAAGAATAGCCTTTGATTTTTCGTCCCTTATCTTTAGCAGTACTCTGGGAAGAAGAGGCAGAGGAGGGAATGCATAAACTGAGAGATGTGTCCATGGGAAGGACAATGCATCCACACTCCAAGCTTTGTTGTGAAATTCCCTGGTGCAGAAGGTTGGAAGGAGATGATTGGTGTGAGAGGAGAAAAGATCCACTTGTGGGGTGCCCCAATAATGAGTGATGTGATGGAAAATGTTTCTGTTCAGTTGCCACTAGTGAGGATCCAGAACATGTCTGCTTGAATGATCCGCCAAGGAATTTAGCCTTCCTGGAAGATAATGGGCTATTAGATGTAAGCCCATGAATGCTGCTATGGACCATAGTCTCATGCTCTGTCTGCACAAGGGGTATGAGTGAGGCCCCCCTTGCTTGTTGATGTACCACATGACTGTGGTATTGTCTGTCCTGATTAGCAGAGTCCCAGTGTAGAGTAAGTCCTTGAAAGCCAGCAAGGCCTGCTGCACTGCCATCTTTTAAGTTTTTGTGCAGATGAATCTGCTGGGTGCTCCAAGTCCCATGTATGCCCCAGCCCTCCAGATGAACCCCCCCCCCATGCAACATCTGAGGCGTCTGTGGTGAGAGTCTGGCTGGCAGCCGGTGGGCAGAAAGGCAGACCCTTGTTCTGAAAACAGGCTGTCACCCACCAGAGGAATTCCATTTGTAGACACGGAATCAGGGGAATAATCAAGTCCAAGTCCTGTGTGTGCTGACACCAAAGGTTCTTGAGGTACCATTGAAGTTTTCTCATATGCAGCCTTGCATATGGGATCATCAAAATACATGAAGCCATGAAACCCAGTGCTTGCAGGAGTTGCCTTTCAGAGAGCTGGGTCCTACTTGCCAAGTTCATGAAGTAAGCGGAAAGATCTTCGTGCTTCTGTTGAGGGAGGAATACCATCTGGGTGGCTGTATTCAGACTCGTTCCCAGGAAAACAATCTCCCTTGAAGGAACCAACGTTGACTTCTTTTCATTGAGAGTGTAACCCAAAGAGGTGAGTGTGTTCTTTACGAAATCCAAATCCTTTTCTAATTGTTCTGAGGAGTTTGCTTGAATGAGACAGTCGTCCAGGTAAGGATACATTTTAATGTTTCTCTGCCTGCAAAAAGCAATGGCTGGAGCCATGCACTTCGTAAAAACAGTGGGAGCAGTAGATAAGTCAAAGGGCAATGCAGAGAATTGAAAGTGTTGCTCTCCAGCCCTGAAGCGAAGGAACTGCCTGCAACTTTCCCTTACTGGGATGTGCAGATAAGCCTCCTTGAGATCCAAAGTTACCAACCATGAATCCTTGCCCAGCACTGGTAGTAATTGTTGAAGGGTGAGCATCTTGAATTTGAGAATCATCAGAATAGTGTTTAGAATGGACAGATCCAGAATAGGGCATCAGATGCCCCCTTTCTTGGGTACCAGAAAAAGCCTTGAATAAAAACCTAGGCCTGCCTGATTTGCAGGAACTGGTTCTATGGCCCCCATAGTCAGTAGAGAAGAAACTTGAGTTTCTTCCTCTGCTTTGAGAGGTTTTGGTATGTCTGGGTACCCTTGTAAAACAGGGAAGGTGTGAAAGTAAAACTTGTAACCTTGGTTTACTATACTGAGCACCCATTTGTCATCTGTGATGGTAGACCATACCTCTGCAAACCTGGATAACCTTCCCCCCAAAGAAAACCTAGGGTCTGCAGAGGTAGGCACAAGAAGGCCGGAGTCATTGAGAATGCTTGCTTTGGGAAGCTGGCTTAGAACTCCCTGATTTAGTAGAAGAAGAATGCCATTGTTTAGCCCTTTGAGGGGCAGAAGCCTGCCCTCTGGAAGATCTGAAACCCCTAGGCCTAGAGCGACTCTGCTTGCCAGGATCAGGGAAAGACCAATTCTTGGAAGGATAATGCCTACTAAACCGAGGAGGCTGAACCTGAGGGAAATCTTATACAGCTTGCATAGACTTTGCCTTATCCTCCAACTTTTTCAGTACCTCCTCAGCCTTATTACCAAAAAGATTGTCCTTGTGCAAAGGAACATCCAGCAATTTAGACTTAACTGGTTCAGAAAGAGGGTGCTCCCTGAGCCAAACATGCCTTCTGATTACAGAACTAGTGGCTGCTGCTCTGCAGGAAGCCTCCAAAGTGTCAAAACCACAATGAAGTGAATGCTTATTAACTAAAGTGGCAGAATTCATTAAGTCTTGTAAATCTTTGTTTTCCGTCATGGAAGGAATATCTCCAAGTTTAGCCTTAATAGCCACCAACGTATGCTGCTGATACTTAAGCATGTGAAAAAGATAATTCATGGATCTAATGGCAAGAGTTGCAGAAGTATAGACTTTTTTACCCCACCTGTCCAAGACCCTAGACTCCTTATCAGGAAGTACAGGGTTTCTAGCAATAGCAGCCTTAACACCCTTGGGGCCTTGAGAAATAATGTCTGGATCAGCAGTAGGGTTTCTGAAAAGGAACTGATGAGATTCAGGAACCCTGTAATATCTATCTAGTTTTCTGGGGGCAGGAGGAACAGAATTAGGAGTTAAAGAATTTTCTATGAAAACATCATCCACAACTTCCAAAACTGGAGGTATAGCCAGAGGCTTATGCTGTGGCAAATCAAAAAATTCCCTGATTCTTTTCTTAAGACTGTGGAAAATCTTGACATTCCCATTTAAAATGCTCCCTAAGAGTATTCAAAGTATCCCCAAAGCAGAAATCTTCTGGAGGGGAGGCAGAAGGGATAGAGTCCTCAGCATAAGAATCCTCAAAGGCAGAAAAAGGTTGAGAATTTCCTTCTTCACCAGCAGACATACTGGAAATCTCAGAATCTGAGACAGACAAAACATCAGGAGATAATTCCCTAGCCCACTTTGAAGGGAGGGGTGGGTGAGAGCCCCTAATCAGGGAAAGAAGATCACCAGCCACCTTTACCAACTGGGACTGAGGTAGGAGAGGGGAGGCCGATGCCTGCTTGTGAGTAGGTTTGTGGCTGGAAGGTATACTAGCAATTCGAAGGGACTCGGGAGGCCTAGCAACTGCAGAAGTCTGAGCTAAGGTAGCCGGTCTGGTTCTGGTCTCATGTCAAAAAGAAGAGGTGTCAGAAGCCGGTGCCTGCAAAGCGGCTCTGGACCCATCTGAGACGGCGACAGGCAGAGGGTGTGAAGATGAAATAGCAGCCTGCAGCATGGAAGACTCCACAAAGGTCTTGGCAGAGGCTTGTGGCTGAAAATCTGCAGACTGCAGGGGCTGTGAAAGCGCCTCACTGACTACCGCTGTGCTGACGACCAATTTCACCGGTGCGTCATCAGTAGGTTTAACCCCAGGCCTGTCGCAGTCTTTGTCTTTGTGTTTCCTACGAAGATCCGAAGTTGGGAGACCAGAAGACGCCATACTGATGAACTTAGGCCAGACTCCGAAATGCTTATACAAAATCTTAGCTCTACGGCATATGGTACGTGGGTTAAAGGAAGCACAGAGGTCGCAGTTAGGGATGTCGTGCTCAAGGCCCAAACAAGTTATACAATAGGAATGGAAATCACGGTGTGGAATCTGCTTTCCACAGGCAAGACAGTTATTAACTTTATCTGACATTCATTAAAGCAAGAAAAGAGAATCCCCAATGGGGTACTTATCTGACAGCATCTTCAACTTGGTAGTCGGAAAGCGAAACTAAGGTATACGGCCGACCGGCACCAGTGCAAAATGTATCTGCTTCAGGCTCCGCGGCAAGAAAGACTGAGGAAATGGCGTCAGCTGCCTCCCTTTATACCCGACGTACTGACATCAGTTTTACAACCAGTGGCAGCCAACATCATATACAAAGGACTCTGGTATTCGGGCTGACTGAGGGCTACTGGGAGCCGGATAACCCATATGTGAGGATTGCAACAGTGAAACATGAAGAACATGAAATATTTTCCAGTAGCTCTCCTCCTTCTGAATTCCCTTGGGAGGAAAAATATTAGGGTGTCTTCAGGTACCTTTCACAAGTTCTCTTATTTATACAGTAAAGTCGCACTTAACCAGCACCCATGGGGATTGGTAGATGCTGGTTAAGTGCATGTTCTAATTACCTGAGATATGGTTTGAGATTTTTGATTGGATCATATACTGGCACACGAGCCAATCAAAAATTGCAAAGCAAAGCCACTTCTACTCAATGCGGAACTGCGGGCTGTTGCGCACTGAGCAGAAGTGGCTCCACTTTGCAATTTCTGACTGGCTTGTATGCCTGTATATGAGCCAATCAAAGGCTGGTTGCTAAAGAGTGCAGGTTGCTTGAGTCCCAGACAATGGGGATTTTACTGTACATTACTGCATGGACAGGTAACGCCTGGATACCCTTTCAAGAAAGGCCACTTTCTCTGAAATGGCAGGGTTACAGCCTCTCTTTACACACACCACTTTATTGGGTGATTAGTTTCAATATCAAAAATCCTGCAGGAACCTTCTCTGCATAATACTTTATGTATCTCACCACTGCATAATACTTTATGTATCTCACTGCCTTACAATAACAGTTTTAATTTTTTTTTTTTAAAGAAACAGTTTTATTTCCAGCACTACTTAAATTATTTGATGTCACTCTCATATTTCAGTGTAGCATCCTAGATATGCTTGAGACGACTTGTCGAATAAATGGAATTTTGGTACTATAAGTGCTTGGCGTGTTTACGTAATGCTTTTTGTTTCTATATGATTTTGGACTTTGAAACCACTAGTTTAACTGTTTCCATGGCTGCTTTTTGGTGGTGTTTCAGCATCCTGAAAGGAACCACCACACTATGCTACAGTGACTCGCTCCCCCAATTTGATATGCTCAGTTTCTGGCACAGAAGATGGGCTTTGAGCCCCAGAAAAACTATATCCACTAGGGTGCTATGAGCCTGATCTGTTTTACGGTGAGTTTAAATGGTTGTAAAGAGAGTGCTCACCTACACAACTGTGCACTCCCCTCCTGTTCCCTATCAATCATATCAAGGTGCACGGTTTGTGATTAGTGTACATGCTAGCTCAAAAGGTAGAATTTTGTGAACAGAACACACACTTGATTGCCAAGTACCCCCTCTCAAAAGAAAAATACTTGGCTTCAGCTCTATTTAACTTATGACTTAGAAAATAGATGCAATGCTCCTCCCCAATGAAGGTCTGTGATAGCACTGCCCTCAAGTCTACCACTGAAGTATCAATATGGACTATAAAAAGGCTGCTGAAAACCTGAGAGGCTATGATGGGTTCTAAACATATGTTTTAAAAGCAGTATCTGTCTTTGGTGGCCACTTTAAGAGGCATCTTCCCTTTTGTCAGTTCTGTAACAAAACTTAATGCCTGAAATAGACCAGCTTCTCATATAACTTTCTGTGGCCTATCAATCCTCCTACTTAATTACACAGCCTAAATATTTTACCTCTGTCATGCTTATAGTGCTCCTGGAGGCACTAACAGTCAAACTAACTTGCTTAAGAGAGTATTATCACAGGCTTGCACTCTTAGCAAGACAGGAGTCACAGTCCTCAAAGTACACTATATCATCAGCTAGGTAAGAGGCAGCATATTTGCCAGGGATTTTAGGACTCTATTCATACATCACTGAAAGGATGCTGGGGTACTTTGTAGCCCAAAAGACTTTGGCACTAACATTACAGGAACAGTTAATTCACTTACTGACTCTCTTATTATCCCCCCATCTTAACTATTTTTTGCACTCATTCTTGCACATCCTTTATCTGCAGTTGTAGGTTCATAGGTTCATACTAGGCTATCTGCCCTGGGGCAATTATAAGCCTAGCCCGATTCTGTATGGCTTACGCCACCCCTTGATTTGAGTATACTGTGCCCTTTTTAAAGTTTAGTTTACTGTGCCTCTGTCTAATAGTGACACGGGAGTAATCCCTGGGACAAACCTACGATCCCCCATCCACCTATCGAGATTCTTCTTGAAGAGATTCAGTGAGGTGCTCTGCCTCACATGAACTGGAATTCTATTCCAGAGTGAAGGGAGCCTCTGGGTTATGAACCTGCCCCTCCAGCAAGTTCTATTTATTTCTGTGCTGAGGTTCAAGTCCCTTGAGCGTGTGGCTCTAAGGGATTTAGATTTACTGAGGTGGAGCATGTCCATTAATTCTGGATTTGACATAGCTTTGTATGTCAGGCATAGATCGCCTCGAAGTAGGCGGTATGCAACTGAATAGAGCTGGAGTTTTTTTAACCGAGCAGCATATGGCATCTGTTTGAGACCCTTGATCCTCTTGGTGAGATACTTTTGGGGTCTTTCTAATTGCTGCAGGTGTTGGGTAAGGTACATCCCAAAGGGGCATTGTATTCTATGATGGGCCTGATGAGGGATGAATAAAGGGCACGATTACCTCTCTTGATCTAGATGTGAAACCCTTCGTGATGAGGTGGGCTATGTAGAAGGTCTTTCTAACCACTTTGGCAATGTGGTTTTCAAAGGAGAGATTGCTATCAACTTGGGTCCCCAGGTCCCTAATAACTTTCTCTGTACTTAATGGGTTTCCGCCTATATGGTAATTTGTGGGCACATTGTTTTTGCCAAAGGGTATGACTATACATTTTTTGGCATTTAGCTTTAAACCATGGCGCTGGCACCAGTTATCTGTCTCTGTGAGACCTTTTTGAAGGATGTTTGTGTCAGCTGGAGAGTTGATTATGGCCCAGTTTGCAGTCGTCTGCGAACTTGGTGAGCCATAGTCCTCCCACGTTTGCCTGTACCTCGGAAAAGTATATACCGAACAAGAGTGGTCCCAGGACAGAATCCTGTGGGACGCCACTTGTGACCGGTTTCGAGTCTAACATGGCTCCAGCAACTCTCACTCTGTGGGTTCTGTCTTTGAGCCAGTTTGCGACCCATCTTGTGACATAGGGGTTTATATTTAAGCTGGATAGCTTATATATGATGCCTGAGTGGGGTATTGTGTCAAATGCCTTTGCAAGGTCCAGATAGGCTGTGTGGACTACCTTCCCTTCATTTATGGCTTTGGTGACTATTTCGAAGCAGTCAACTAGGTTCAAAAGGCAGGATCTGCCCTTGACAAAGCCGAACTGGGTAGGATCTAGTGTCTGTAGGTCCCCAATGTCTTTGTTTATGAGCTCCATGATGATCCTCTCCATAGCCTTGCAGACTAAGCTAGTCAGGCTTATGGGGCGATAGTTTCCAGGGTCCGTAGAGGCTCCACCTTTGTGGAGTGGGACCACTGTTGCTGTACGCCACTCTGTGGGCACATATCCTGTAGTGAGGCTGAGATTGTATAGCTGTTTTATTTGAGGGATTAGTTCCTCTTGAAGTTCATGTAGGACGCAACCTGGGACACCATCTGTTCCCATGGAAGAAGTGTTTTATGCTTTGGAGAGGGCAGCCTTCACCTGAGCATTAGAGATGTTTGGGAGGCAGCCCTCTGCCGGGATAGATACTTGCTCTTTTGGGGGGGAGGGGGGGAGAGAAGTTTGCACTGAACCTGTCTGCCAGTATATTGGCGATGTCTGTGGGTTCAGTGTATTTTTTGTCATTTAGAATCAACTCAGAACAAGTCTGGGAGTTGCATCCCAGGTTTCTAACATAACTGAAAAAAGCCTTATGATTGTCTTTGGTGTCCTGTGCAATTTTTATCTCGAAGCTGGCCTTGGAGGATTTTATGAGGGATCGTAATTTTTTGCTAGTACTGATCAGAGATGCCTTCCCTATTAGGGATTTTGCTCTACCATGTAGTAGCTTCCTCCTTCTGTTGTACAGTTTATGGCAGGGGTCCACCAGACTGGATGCCTGCCTTTGGATGATTGGGTCTTGGTTTTGTTTGGGATAGCATGATCCATGCATTCCTGGAGATGTCCGTAGAATGCGTTTATATAGGATTCTGCAGTTTGGGCTGTAGTTTCCACTGGCCCTGGGGCCTTGAAGGATTCCACTTCGGTTTTGAGAAGTGAGAAGTTCGCTTTTGAGAAGTTTTTCACTGTGGTTTTCTGGGCTGTGGGTGGGGTCGGGATGTGGACATCCAGTGAAATTAATTTATGGTCTGATCTTACCAATGAGGGATATACTTCTGGTGTGGAGCATAGAGTCCCCATGTTGGTAATGATCAGGTCTAGTATGTTGTCCCCTCTTGTGGGAGTGGTGACTAGTTATTCCATAGCATTTGAGTTTATAATTTCCAGGAACCTTTGGGCTAAGGTGCTGGGGCTTGAGTAGTGCTCCCAGTCAATGTTTGGGTAGTTGAAGTCACCCAATATACTGGTGTTCAGAGAGATCTTCATGTTCTCCAATGTTTTCAGGAAAGCCGAGTGGGATTCCTGACTTTGAGAGGGCGGTATTCTTTTCCAATAGAATGCTCTCAATATGGTGTTGAATCAAGTCTGTTCTGCCAGGTAGTTCTGAAAATACTTCAGTTTTTTAACAAAAACATTTCCTGGTCATGTGGCTTAACTGGTGGGCTGTTTGCCTAAACTGCAGGCATAGAAGTCTGTTTTTTCTTCACCAGATTTATTAGTATCTACTGCTAAATCACACACAGAGATTTGTGCATCATTCCTTGGTTTTAGGGCATTAATACAGTCCATGTGATCTGGTCTTGTCTTATCAGTCTGTTAATGCTACATCATATTTACCCAAGAAATTTTCTGTGGATAGGGCCAAAAGCAACACTTAGTCTCCAGCTTTGAATTTCTTTGTCCTTGCATTCCTACTGTACATCCCTTGTTGAGTGGTCTGTATTGTTTCCACGTGTTATTATGGACATTACCATTTTCAGCTTATCTTGTAAGTGTAGTGTTCTGGTGTTTTTCTCTTCCTTTCAAGTTTTTCTGGTAATATCGACTAGTCCATGAGAGTGCCTGCCACAAAACAAGCAAAAAGGGCTGAAACTGTATTGTGGCTTGTGGTATTTATCCAAAGCAAGCAAAAGATATGGTATCAGTCTGCAGACCACTTCAAGCCTAGCCAAAAACTTATATTTAGAAATTTCCAACAACCTCAAGGTAAGCTAGACCAGGAGGGAATTTGAAGTTGTCCATCCATTTACCTAGATTTATCTTGAAGGTGGCAAGGGAGCTGCTCTGCTTCATGTGTAGTAAGGAAAGGTGGGAGGGTTCACCCCCCAACCCACCTCACTAATGTGTGCTAACCATAAGTCTACCCTAATCTCAAACGTACAGCTTAACTTATGAAAAACATTAACACTATCACAAAAACAATACAATGAGACATACACCTGTACACATGCAGAAAACTAAATTGTCTCCTAACCCCCACACACACACACACACACACACACACACACACACACACACCCATCTATCTCTATATATATATATGTTTTGACAGGTTCATACTAATCAAACTCCTAAAAATAACAGCAAAATACAGATGGCAATCTTTGAGGTGAGCAAAAAACAAACAAAAAAAAAACCTTATTTTTAGGTCCCTTTTCATCTTTCTGTTACTTTTGTTTTCTGCCATTCTAAAAAGCACTAACCAAAGCTTCTTAACCAAAAAATGAACACTGTGGCTGAAACATAAAGAAGAATCAGTAACACGGGCAACATTAAAATAAGACAGAAAAGAAACACTCATCATAATACATGATCTACATGAGAACTCTCCTTGATGGATATTAAGGATGGGTTCATTTCTTCAACTAATCATAATTCGGCAATAGCTCATACCTGGACTGTGCATGCCTAGTACTGATGCACACAATGATGCCTCCAGCTTAAGTGCACCTAACTCCTGAGTCGCCAAGCCACAAATTGACAAGTTTATGCAAATCAATTGATAGCAGGGAAGACTTGTCACTTAAACTGTTGATCACTAACACATAAGCACATACTTGTCCACATTACTGGGAACTTCAACAGTTGAGGCCAGAATGGATGGTCCTCTTGTTCATCAAACTATTATATATATATTATAAAAATGTATCTTTTTACCCAGCAATGAGGGTCTCAATGGTAGGTCTCATGGCTGGAATGAATCTCAAATAAACCCTTAGTACTGAGAAGCCCAGAAGTACCACAGTACCAAAAGGCCAATCCCTTGTCTCCTGGAGTTATGGTTGACAAAGTAATGCTTGTTTTTTTAATATGCACTATAGACAAAATGGCAACAGCACAAATGTCGTGATGGAAACATTTTAGAACAGGCACTGGAGATGATCACTGCTCCAGTAGAATGGGCTTTAACTTCAACACTCTCCAGCAAGAGATTAGCTATTTGACGGCAAAAACATATTTTTTAATTCATTTTAAAATAGTCTGATAAATGGATGCCTTCATTGCCCTTCCCTGTCTACAGAAAATGACACAAACAGCTGCCCCAACTTCCTAATGATGTGCCCAATCTATATGAAACCTAAGTTGACAAGGAGGAACAGGACAAGGGAGGGTGAGAGTTAGTGGACGGTGCTAGCTCACCAAGATGGGGTGAGGGGAGTGGTGTGACAAGCTGCATTAGTGATATTTAATGATAATCAGGTGAATCACTTACAGCAATGGGCCTAGTAAGCCCCTGCCACACTAGTGATGAGTTGAACAGGCTTGGCATGCATAGAAGCAGTACAAATGGGAACTTGTTAGCCACCAATGGGAAGGGGGGTAAGTAAAGTCAGCAAGAGCTACACACTGGCCTGCTCCTGATCATCCAACTCTCACTTCCAAGGAGAAAGAATGAGCTGGCAGACTAGAGTCAGTGGTCCGGAAATATATGCACTGAAGTGCTCTCATCCTTGGGAGGAATGAATGAGCCAAATTGGTGCAGGGCAGTGAAGCCACTGGCCAGTCCTGTGGAGAGAAAAATGAAAACAAAACAGAACAAAAAAACTGAGTGGGTAGTGCACATCCAATATGTGAAAGCCAATTTTTCATCAGATTTGTGTTCTAGCAAAGAAAACAAGGGAAAGAATTATTTGGTTCAGGCACACACACAACCACTTTCAGGAGAAAATGGTTTACAATCAAATGTCTAAAACTCACCTTAGCATCATTCATAAAGCTGAGGGTAAAGGTGCAAAAGTTTAAAATTGCGAGTGGAAATCCCGTCGTCTCCAAAACTTCGATACGTAGCTTGTGTTTGTGATTTTGAATGTTGCTGTTTACAAGTGGATTGCGCTACAGTGAGCACTGGGAAAAGTACCCTTTTATTCACTGTAGTGCGACCTTGGAGTTAGAACATATAATTAGCAGGGGGTGTGGGGGTTGCAGAGGGTGTTGCCCCCCTGCAAAATGCTGGTAGTACATCTCCAATGTCCAGGTAATGTCAACAATGTCGAATTCAACATTCCAACATTATTGCATTCAGAGTTGTGAGCGAATGGCGTGCACGTTTTCATCATTTCGGTTCGAGGAAATAATTACTCGCAAAACTGATTTGCAGAATTTTGATAATAAACAGGAGAAAATGTGGGTTCATCCTAAGGTACACTTGAAACATATGAAAGATGTGATAAACATAATTACATATGATGGTCTGAAGCTCCAAGATTCTGTGGGTGGAAGGGACAGTCATCTGAAAAAAAAAGGTTTTTCTAGGAAATGAATTTTAAACATACAAAGCCATAGACTTAAAATGAGAAGAATGGAAAGACTGTTAATCATGAAGTACAGGTTCCACAGAGGTAAAATGCTCCTTAAAAGAGGAAGTAGATTTAGCACTGCTTTAAGGAACTGATTGACCATGTAATGTCATGATTTGCTGTCCACAAAGTCATAATATGCAGACATATCTGACGTATGCACTTTAACTTTGTAATAACAAACAGAAACCCCACAAGAGCCCAGGACTGGTCACAGTCACCTGCATCAACATCCATGGGGATATAATTCAGCCAAATGAAGAACCATTTCTATTCTAAGGCATAGGCCTGGCAAGTGGATGGCTTTCTAGTAACCTGAGCAGGACCAAGGGATTTTCACCAAAAGTTAGGTCCTGAGGTTAAGACAGATGCCAATCCAACTGTGGAAGTCATCGTTAACCAGGATCAGGAGACTTTCTAGTGTCTTAAGTGTCTGAAAATACATCCACTCGGTTAACATTAATAAGTGAAAATGAATTTTGGTTTCCTTCCAAGAATTTTGTGAAGGGGAAGGGAATCAATGGGAATGGCAGGAAGGCATACTGAAATTTCTCAAGTCAAATAATAAAGAATATGTCCACTGCTATCTCTTCCTCCTACCTGCTGAACCAAGACACGTCCACTGTTATCTCCCCCTCTTAACTGCTGAACCAAGCATAACATGGGAACAATAAAATAAAAACCAAAAGGACTGGAAGGTGGAGCCAGAACACAATCCAAATGAACTCCGACAAACAGATGTAACAAATTTATTGGTGCTTCCTGGTACCTCGGCTAACAAGTCTTCAGCGTGAATGAAAATCCACACCAATATATCCACTTTTTATAAAGCCTACAAATTACTTAATCATGTACTAATACATTAATTATACAATTATTTAATTCAAGCCCTTAAATAAGTGAACATAACAATGAAAAAGAAGAACAAAGAATCCGGTCAAATGGAAAATTTTATATAACTTGTATAAACCAAAGGATTAAAACATATTAACATTTAATTCCTGGTTCAATCCTTTAGGGCAAAGTGTGTTAAAGTTAATAATAAATTTTGTCTCCAATTGCATTAGCTTTTTCAAAAAATCCTCTCCCTGTGTATGCAAAGGCTTTGCCAAAATGCAAAAAAAAAAAAAATTAGCATCGGAACCCCCATGAGCCATGTGGAAATGATGGGCTACTGGACTGTCCAACCTGTGATTTCTGATGTCTCCCAGGTGTTCCATTATCCTGTTTTTGACCATCCTCTTGGTCTGTCCTGTATACCACCTGGTTGGTGTCCATCCACAGCCAAGTATGTAAGCTAGCCCACGTGATCTACAAGTGAAATGGTCCCTAGCTACATACCTAATATTATTGATTTTAGTCCCATTTAGATTCTTTAATCTACTGCAAACCTTACAACTACCACATACAGAGCTGCCTCTCCAGTTCACATTAACCATGGGTCTCCTCATATTTAGCAGTTCCTTTAAATTAAGGAACCTGCTATAAGAGAAAACTACCCTCTTCAGGAACAAATGCCCCACATTTTCGTCTTCACAAACAATGGGCCAAAATCTATCCACAAGTTTCCTAAGCATTGTCGATAAGGGAGAAAATTTGGAAACAAAAAACATTCTGTTTTCTTTATCCTCCATTCTCGACCATCCTAAATCTGTTCTCCTATCACCAGTGTCCCCTATACCAATTGTGCCCAAAACTTTACTTTCTGCTTTATCCAAACAATCTAATGTATACCCCCTATTAAATAATTTTTGTCTGACCTTCAAAAATTATCCCTGAAATCAATGATTTGTCATATGTAATATTAAAAATACGCTTATATTCTCCATATGGAAGTGATGTTAACAGGTGTGGTGGGTGCATGCTCTCAGCCAACAAAAAGTTGTTAGTGGCTGTTCTCTTAGTAAAGGGTCTGAATTGTATCTTTTTGTCTGATACAAAGAACTCCACATCCAAAAATTGGATGCTATTCTCACTGATCTCAAAAGTGAATTCCAGGCCCCATGGGTACAGTCAAATTACTCAAATGGCTAACAAGTCAATCTGTGGCATGACCTATTACCTGAACACAGTGACAAGCCTCTGAATCGGCAGCTCGTGGACAGGAATGGAAGAGCAACTCAGAAAATCCAAAAGCTTATTCATTTCCTACGGACTGTAAGCTTCAGGCAGAGTGATACTCTTATGACTCATTACTAGACAAGCAAAATCTGTCTGAAAGGGGATTCAAGTTTGTGCTCACCTGTTTGTTTAAATACCAGAAACATTTTCATGCAGTCCAAAGATGGGGCTACCTGAAGCCAAATGTCCAGATAGACAAATATATGCAGTGCAGTTTCCTGCATGGGGTGATGAGTAGACCTTGGCTCACACGTGGTGCTAGGGATGTGTATATGTATGAGCCCCAGGGAAAGGACAGCCCACATAAAGTTGCCAAAGCACAACACATCTTGCTAAATACCATGGGCATTAAACTGATCCCCAGTCTCAATGAACTGGCAGAATCTTCTGTGTGGATTACGAACAGAAATGTGTCATAAGGCTTCCATCACTTCCTGTTACATAATCTAAGCACACTTCAGCAGCAGCAGGATAAGGCTTTAAAGGGTCTCCACCCAGGAATATACAGTATGTGTTGAATGAAATGACTAAGGCCCATAAATGGAAGGAATCCATCCACACTCCCTGAAACCATGAAGGGCAACAGTAAAATCCCAACCTTACTCTGACTATGGAACAGCTGTAGAATTACCTTCAGCATTACAATGTGGGCTGGTTTGAGGAACTGCTCTACTAAGATGCACTGGTTCACCAACTGGGTTCCCTTCCAGCATGGATCATAAGCTCTTAGAAGGAGCAAGAGACCATTCAAGGACCAGATGGACCTTTGTGATTTTTCTCAAAGTTGGAGTGAATTCTGAGACCTTTCACACCATGAGCAGTACCAGAAAGAGGTGGAGACTGTGGCAGCAAGGCTGGCAGCAGCAGCATCTTGTTGGCAGATTTAGATGAGACACAAGAAGGCAAGACTGTGTGACGCCAAAGTGCATTCCTTGAGTAACAAGACTTACCTCTTTTTTAGAATATGTTGGCTTAGAAGAGGAAAAACAAAAGGTAAGCATGGGGGCCACAAATAAAGCCCCCCTACAAAGCTGAAGGCTTGTTTATTTATCAAGAAGTCACTGATCAGATCCTGAGAGGGCTAGCCAAAGAGCACTTTTTTCTTGAAATGACATCCAGAATATTACTTGAGCTACTTCCTTCAGAGATGATAACTTCAGCCATGCCACTTATCCCCTGTGGCCAAGGGTGCCCACAGGCAGGTGCAAGGGGGTGCACTTGCACCCCCCTGGAATCGGCTGACTAGTTAATGTTATAATTTTAAAAAAAGTTTTTTTTTTTTTTTTTTTTAGAGGGCGTTCTTCTTTAAGAAAAAAGAAGTCCGTGCTGACATCATGCTTTCTTCTTTAAGAAGTCCAGTCGCAGGCGTGCTGAAATCATCGCTCATCGCGCATATTTTCAAGTTTGCGAGCGGGAACTCACACGGACGGTTTCGGGTTCGCAAGCGGGAGTAAACGAGCAGGAACTGAAATGGACGGAAGATGGGATGGGTTTCGGGTTTGCAAGTGGGAGGAAATGAGCAGAAGATGGGACAGGTTCGCAAGCGGGAGGAAACGAGCGGAAACTGAAACGGAAGGAAGATGGGACTCTTTCAGAGTGAGTTTTGTGTGTGTGTGTGTGTGTGTGTGTGTGTGTGTGTGTGTGTGTGTGTAGTGTGAGACACATACCTCTATTAGGTGTACTAGAACAGGTATCCTATCATGATGATATCAGCATCTTTAGTGGTCTGTTACGACACTCTTTTCACATATTCCTTCACCACTTATCCACGGATTGCAGTCTACCAACAGTTAAATTAAAATGAGCTGGCATGGCTCTGTTCCTCAACATTTCCTAGAACCGACAAGGCAGGCTACCCAACACATTGGAATCTGTTCCTAAAATGAAGCCTTTTATAATGAGCATAGCAAGATTTTTTTTTTCTTAATTTGGTTTAAAAAAAAACTCTTTCATGCACTTGTTGACTAAATTGGCTAAATTCCAACCCTAGCCATACCCACATAAAATACCACAGATGTGCTGCATCTTATATCCAAACTGCCAAGTAACACACACCAGGGTTCCAGTGTGGATTTAGCTTAATCTGTGACAAAGTTATCAGCATGTGCCTTTGGGGAGGGTCAGTACATTTGTATACAGTGCAATTGCAGCCATAAACCTTAACATTAGCCACAGGGTTGAGGGTGATGTAATGTTTGAGTTATTTACCTCACAGCTGCAAAGTACAGGGTTTGATTCTCTCCTTAGGAAAGGAAATTGGCTAGTCTCAAAATGGTCCACAGGGACAGCTATCCTAGTACTCGACTATGATCTATGAACAGCACCTGCATTTATTAACTAGATGAATATGTGGAATTTCACTGTGTAGGAAGTGGGTGAGATATATGGGGACATGTATGAAACATGTGAACTACACGGTTGCTGTGCTGACACCATGTAAGATCTCAGTATTTTCACACGCTATTTGGCAGTTCCCAAAATTGTATCCCTTCCTATTCTCAGATGTTTGGACTGTGAGCCAGGTAGACCCTTTATTGCTACAGGTGTGCAGTCATATGGCACCTTAGTACCTCATGGAGAAGAGTAATGTCATATAAAGTATACATGGCCTTATCTCTCTCTTTGTAGTACTCAAGGAAACCATACATGCTCCTTCAAATGTAGCAGCACTGTGTTGAGGAACTTGTTGAGTATTCTTGAGATGGAGGACGCTGAAATATGCAGTGTTCTCAGTTGGTCTCTGAAAGTCCCATGCAAAGGGAATACAACAACCTATACATATTATGATGTCCCCACACTGGGCCAGTAATCAATGAGCCTGACTCCTGACACTGGAGAGGGATATGCATTTAGAATACAAATGGATATACTTAGTATTTCCAGATGCAGACCTCCCTGCATCAAGCACAATTTCCCTTAAGAGTACGCAAGATACACACTCACCCCGGGGTCTGTGTGTCTCCATCTACCACTCTCCAGCTCCTCAATAAGGCTCCACATTGGGACTGTGAAAACAGTGCGTCATGTCCCTGCCCCAAGTAGCTGACACACACACTCTTTGAGATTTAATTTAAACACACACACACCCCCACACAAATTAATATATGATCTGTTTGGTAGCACTTAAAAAACTAGTAGTTTAGATGGGCATCAGGTACAGACACAGACACACACAGTAATATCTGTTTTTGTAGCATTTAAAAAAGTAATAACTCAGATGGTCATTAGGTATACACGCACGCACACAAAAAATCCATATATGTTTGGTAGCATACACATATACAAGGTTGAAAACAAATTTTCATTTTATAGCTTAAATTCTCTACTGCTGTAGCTTGTAAGAGCACAATCTGTATTAAGGGCTCACTAATTAGTTTGAAAATAAAATGCATACAACAGTGCCTACATGTAATAGGATATGAAAGTCATTTTGCATGCTTTATAATGAAGTATTTCTGGGAAGCTTGCAGAGAAAATTTGATTTATGAGGTCATTTGATCAAATGCAAAAATTTCAACTGCAGATCACTTGCCAAGGAGGTAGGCCATGAGAGCTGAAAGAAATACAAGACATACAGTCATACAGTTAGGCATTTCGTGTAGAAGAAAAAAAGGAAGCCCTCTAGTAAGTCAGAAATAAATCCTGGGCTACTATAAAAGCTCTCAAGCACTTCATTAGACTGTTAATGCATTTGTGTGTGTGTGTGTGTGTGCTGGGGAGGTACTAGCGCAAGGCACTGCATCATGGCATCAGCTAGAGTCCATTTCCACAATCATCAGGTATGTAAATATAGCATTACATTAAGGGGAAATCCAAAACTGTACATCCATTCACAACAGTACCACATTGAAAAAGGCATGTATGTAAAATGAGACATAAAGGTAAAGCATGTATACAGGTATGACCGACAACAAAAGTATGAATATACAGTGACCATGATGTAAGAAAATAATTTTGTCAACTACAGAAAGCAGTGCAGTTTTCTGGTATGTTAACAGAAAACAAAATGAGCTCTTATTGTTATCAGTTCCAATTTGAATTGTACATAATGCCTTTTCTCAAAGCACTACATGGTGGTGGGTAGAGAATAAGGCTTGAACCCTGTAACTTGGTTCCAAGTGGCAAGAGCCTGAATTCCCTACCCACCACCATTTGTAAAAATGTTGCAGGTTTTTCCCTCATACTTTTTCTGTTCCTCATAAAATCTGTGGTTTCTGTATTTGTGTCCTTGCAAAGCCAGTGGTAGCATTGTTGCCTGACAGATACATGTTCTCTGGTTTGATTCTTGGCTGTCTGGAGTGTTTCTCTCTGGGCCTCTGCTAAAAATTAGCTTTTTTTCCCCCAAGTCAGACTTTCCTGGTTAACAAATGTTAAAAAAAATGACACTCATTTGAATATCAGACTTCATATTCTTCAGAAAGTGCATGGTAACAAAAGCTTTTATTCTAGCAATTTTCTAAGTGTACAAGATGGATATTTGAAATGTATCCCTGTCTTTGGGACTGTATTCCCCCCATTATTGGCTTCATCCAGGTTTTGTGCTAAGGTTGAGAGCTATGGTAAGAACTGAATTCACTGAATATGTTTGGGGGCTATAGTCCCCCATTACTGGCTTTGTCCGGGTGTTTTTTGCTAAGAGGTTGAGAGCTATGGTGAGAAATGAATTCACTGAATGTTTGGGGGCTGTATTCACCCAGTATTAGCTTTGTTCAGGTTTTTTGTGCTAAGAGGTTGACAGCTGTGCTATGGTGAGAACTGAATTCACTAAATGGTAGCCATTTAAGTTTCAGTCGTCCTCTTTCACAAAACAGCTGATTTGGCATAGTGGTATGTTGCTCTGACTGTTTTGCACAGGGTCCCCTGGGTTCAAGACGTGGCAGTGAAATGTATGGTGGTAACGCAGCATTTTATTCTAGCAACTTTCCAACATTATACAAGCAATATTTAAAATGTGTCCCTGGTTTCTGGCCTTTTGTCCCCCCCCCCCCCAATAAATTTTGGCTTTTTCCAGATTTCTTGTGCTGCAAAGTTCAGAGATACAGCTGAGTGTCGAGTAGATTTTATAAGGAGCTGAGAGCTGCAGGGGAGCAAATGTTTAGTGCTGCTTATGTTTAGTCTGCTTGTATTGTTAATAGCACAACAGATAGTGTACTTACTTTTGATGCTGAAAGCTGTGGGTTCTACTCCCACAGTAGGCAGATGCATTGCTGATACTGTACTGTGTTGTAAAGGGGGTGGATGCTGCAGTCCTTTTTGGCAAAGACACCTAGTAACTATGAACCTGTTATCAGTTTGCTATCCATTCCCTATTGCGGTATTACTGGCTTATCATTTTTTATTGCATGCAACAAAGGCAATTTATTCTTCAAAGGCAACAGGCACTTTATTTGTAGATGAAACAATGACATATAAAGTTGTTTGCTAGCAGCAACCTCTTTATTAGTTACAAATTTCTTTAATGTGGATTTTACTACTTCAGAGATTGTGCATATTTTTTACTGATACTGGCGGACTATAGAAGGTTGAGTAGACTTTTTATGATGGAAATGTTCTGATTTGGGCAGTTTTGTCATTGGTGCATGCATTTTGTTTCACTGTTTACTGGAAAAATGTTCAAAACAATAAATTTAAAATGCCCTCTAACAACTGTACTGTACTGTACAAGGAATATAATGTAATACAGTCAGGAAGGTGTATCAAAGAGCATGTGTATGTTATGTTCAAGGGGCCTATGATTTTGAAGACAGCCCAGAGTTAATATTTATCTGCCACTGGCAAAATGTATTTTCTTTGAATGTGGGTTTCAATGCTGTTTCAATGCATGTGAGTTTCAAGGGCAGAGAAGTTTTAATGTTAAGTATATTTTCATTGTGAGACTGCACTGCTTTGTTTAACAGATATGTATTAGAGTTTGTGCTGTAAAATGCAAAATAAAACTTTCAAATGAAATCTAAATCATCGCAGAAGTAAAGCAGTATGCACATTACAGTGTTTATGGTAAATGGGGCAAAATAACCAAGGAATGGGACATTGGAATGGCTGCAGGGGGGAGGCTCCATTCGACCATGATTTTGTGAGGGGGGGGTAGCAAACTCGGACAGCCCCAGTTGAACTATACCTCTCAGTTGTCCATATCTTTGCAGAATGAATAGATATTTGCTTCTTATTTTTGGTTTGTTCCTCATACAATGAAGTCACTAAATGACAGACATTTGACTTTCAGGCGTCATAACCTTCAGAAAAATGCATGCTAATGCAAGACCTGTTATTCTATCAACTGTCTTAAGTTTATACAAGAGCAATTTTTAGTAGTGTTTGTATGTTCCCCCAATATATTTAGCCTTGTCCAGATTTCCTGCATTAAGAGGTTGAGAGGTATGTGCAAATCGCTTTGTAGAATTAGGAATATCCAAACCTCTCCATTGTCCCCAATTTTGGCTCAAAATGTTGCTCCCCCCTAATAATCCTTCCTCAAAATGGCAATTTTGGAAGAAAATGTGACTGAAGTCTCCTAGAATAATGGTGTTGGCTTAATGCATAGGGACACCATATTAGTTAGGAGATATGGATTGATGGGGTACATAGAGGGGACCTATAGTTAGGTATGACACAGTAAGGAGTTTTGTTAATGCTAAGTTGGATGCAGAGGAATTCCACGTCATTATCTCACCTAGCAAGTCTGGAGATGAAATGTTCTTTAAGAATATGTAGACACCATCACCTTTTCATCTCGGGTGATAGGCCTGAACTTGTGGCAGGTATTGAAATCCTGCATTAAAGGAGTGCTGTCAGCGGTCTTGAACTAGGTCTCTGTGATGATGCATATATAGATGTTTTCCAGGGGAAGCAGTGCTTGTAAGGAGTGGACTTTTTAGCTTAGGCTCTGAAAAGGAAATTGGTTATTTTTTAATTCATGTAGCTATAAAATTCAGTATAAAAACTGTAAACGTTTCTGAATGCAAACACACTATTAAAGCAGCATCATGGTAGGGAGTACTTCAGTACAGAGAGATTCAACTATATACATAGCCATGAGTTCCCTTATACCTTTCTGTCAAAAACAAACGCACACCATGGTCACACAGAGTTTACAGTAGTTGTAACTTCAATTTATGTATTTCTTGCACTAAGAAGTTGAGGGGTGTGTGTGTGACAGAGTCAGAGAGAAATGCCCTAGTTAGCTCTAACAGGTGGAATTTATGTGCAACTGTTTTGTTTAGCAAATGGTATCATTATTGTGGTATAGAATTTTAAAGCAGTGTTAGCACAGCAGGTAGCATACTTGCATCTTGATGCAAAGGGCTGTAGGTTCTATTCATACAGCATGTACATTTGTATTTTAAGGGGGTATGGTACTGTAGTTCTTAGTATGTCCTCCTTTGGATGAGACACCTAATAACTATGAGCCTGTTTTTCAGCCTGCCACCCATTCCCTATTGCAATATACCAACTTACCATTTATTTTAATATAGCACATGCAATTTATTCTTCAAGGGCAACAGGCACTGAATTTGTAAATGAAACACTGAAATATAAAGTTTTTTTCTAGCAACAACCTCTTCATTGGTTTCAGATCTCTTTAATGTGGAATTATTCAGATTACTTTTACTTCTGCAGAGATTCTGCATACTGATTGATATTGGTGGATTGTATGACAGAAGTTTGAGTGTTCCTTTATGGTTGAAATGTTCTGAATTGGGCAGGTTGTCATTATTGGTTCATATGATTTGTTTCATTGCTTAAAGGAAAGATGTTCAGAACTATAAATTTAAAACACACTCTAACAAGTGATACTGTATTATACAAGGGATATAATTCAATTATTATGTAGTATAATTAATAGTCAGGAAGGTGAATCAAAGAACTCTTGCACGTTTCTAAAAATGTGTGCAAGGAGCCTATGATTTGGAAATGGGCCACAGGTAAACTTACCCTGCCACTGGCCAGATGCATGTTCGTTGAATGTGGGTTTCGATGCTGTTTCAGTGAATGTGGGTTTCAAAGGCAGAGAAGTTTTAATGCTAAGTCTGTTTTCATTGTAAGACTATTGCTTTGTTTAGGTTTAGTAAATGTCTGTCAGTGTTTGTGCTATAAAATTTGAAATAAAAGTTGTAAATGAAATCCAGATATCTGTAATCATTGTAGAAGTAAAGCATAAAACAGTATGCACGCTGAGAGATTTGAACAGTGTCTATGACAAATGGGGAGAAATAGCCAAGTAATGGGACACTGGAATGGCTGCATGGGTGGGGTGGGGGGCTGTGAGTGGGTGGGGCAGCAGAGGGGGGTGGGGTTGTGTGGGTGGGGCTTGGGTTTGCACCCCCCCCGCAAAAAATCCTGCGGGCTCCCTTGCCTGTGGCCCTGGCTGCAGCATTTCTAAGGTCAAACTTACACTGGGATGTGTGTTAACTCACCTTAGAAACCACCAAAAGGGTGTAAATGAAAACCTCCTCAACTCACAGATCAAGGAAATTCTCAAACTCTGCCAGCACCTGAGACATTACAGAGGACTGTAACATGGGACAAGTAAGATGAATACTCAAGAATTCTGACTTCTGATGTGGTACAGAAGCATAAAGGTGTTAGGAACTTACCATAACTGTACATGTTCTAATATAACCATTGCTGCAGTAGTAATTGTTGAGATTCCTGCCTTCAGAAGCCAGATGGTGAACTCAACTTCCAGAGTTTTTCACCCTTTCCTTTACTTGCTTAGCGGACATCTTGCCACTCAGACATCAGGATGCTGGTGGTATACAGGGATATTGTCTAAATCTCACCTGCCCTGGCAAAAGGTATCCACAAGATTTACAGAGCATAACTCACCCTTCTGCAAATAAACCCCAGGATGTAAGAATGCAAGCCAGAAGATCCTCAAAACTGCCCCTTCAGGCTGTTTAATACTGAGATGGTAGGTGTCTGATCTTGTGAGGTAAAGGGGAAGGCAGCAAACGTTTTTAGGGTACCCATACCAAATCAGCTATACCAGGATAAAGGGAGAGAACTAGTACTGCAAAAGCGGATATACCTAAACATCTACAATTACAGTAAGGTGCTAACACAACTGTACTATATTCTTCATAATATCCACCTTGCAGTGCTAACTCTTGGGAAGACTCGCACGGCTTATAAAACACAGAATGGTTGGCCCTGCAAGAGTCATGGATAGTGGGCCCTGCAAAATGACTGTGGCAAGACTTCTGTCCTCAGAAGCAATGCTCAAGTTATGATTTTGGAAAAGGTATGTACATTAATCACAAATTGCTGCTCTCAGTATTGACTGTTGGGAAACTACTCTCAGCAATCGAGAAAGAAGTAGAAGCTACAGTTGCCCTTGCAGAATGGACTCTAACAAGGCCTGAAATTGTCTTGCCATGAAAGGAGAAAAAAAAGCAGATGTTATCTGCTAAAAACAATGAACCGACAAACTAGGTAAAAGACACTGCTGGGAACAGAGGTAAACAAACACTTTAGGACCAAAATTAAGACACTCTTTAATGTGAAACCAGTAAAAACCAAACAGTAGTGTAAAGCGCTTTTCATCTGGCTACATAGCCAGACTTCTTCAGACAAAGAAAACAAAAAGTTTGCAGCATTAAGTATTCACCCTGTACCTTCCTATTAAACTAATTAACCAATAAAAACACATCTCCATAGAAACAGTTAAAAGTCAGTAATTAGATAATGTTAAAACAGCCAAGTTCAGCATTTTTCAACTTAAAAGCTACAAATAAGTATTAAGCAAGCAACCCAACCATCCCCTCCCACCAAACAAAACATTTTACCATAGAAATTGTTACCAAATATAATATTAAATATTGGTTAAAGTTTCCTTAAAATTTACACTTAAACTTGTTAAAATTATTTTACACTGTGTCTAGACACCTACACATGTTGTTTGTACAAAGTGTTGTTAATATACTTCATTAACTACAAAAACGTACACAGTTTCATCAGACCAGAGGTTAAAAAGGCCATTTAGCTGTTACACCTCCAAGGTGCAAATTACGTTCTACGTTAAACCTCCGATTTTTGTATCCAGGGCCAAACAGGCAATCAATAAGTCATCTACTCAAACTTTTTAGTTTCAAAATACAAGTTCGTGAGATGACTTCATTTAGTCCTGGTGCCCTACTGGCATTTAGCCTCAGTTGTCAAAACAGTTCTAGTTGTTCCAACAATAACTGGAATGGACCCCCTCTTAAGTTGGGTATAATCTGATCAATAATTCTAAAAACACTGGAATGCCCAGAATTACCATTACAATGCCTTGCCAAAGTGTTCTCCTGTTTGCCTTTGGCAATACTATGTACATGCTCATATACCCTTTCCTTTAGTTTTCTGTAATTTTTTCCAACATAGAAGGTTGGGCATGTCTGACACTGGGCTAAATACACCATTGCCTTGGAATTACAATTAAACTGCCCACACTAACTTTATAAGTACGCCCTTGAATCAAAAAGGTGCTACCAGTCGTCATAAACTTGCAAAAGTTGCAAGCCTTGCATTTGAACATTCCAGGTGTTTTAAGGCACATAGCCTTTCCACTTTCTAGGAGGGCTTTTAAGTTTTTACCTCTTCTGAATGTTACAATGGGTTTACTTCCCACCTTCTCCATGATCTTTGTGTCTGAACCAAAAATGTTCCAGTTTTTCCGCAAAATTTTAATAATTTCATTAGCATCAACACTAAATGGGGTGATGAGACTAATTCTATAGTTCTCAAGTCTACTGTCTCCTACTGGTAAACCATCCATAGGTACTTCTATACAACTCAAATCATGGGAACCTTCTTCATGGTTACATAAGATAGGTTTAAACCACCCTGTCTGTTTTTAAAACCGGATCTCACTCACAAGCTCAGACACCATACCAACAGGGTACCCTCTATGAATAAACATATTAGACAGGGCATCACACTCCTCTAAAATGTCCTTCTCCTCTGACACCATTTTGGCAGCGTGGACTAGCTGACTTTTAATGGCAGATTTTTTCTGGTGGTGGGGATGTGAACTTGTATAAAAAAAGGAAAGAATTAGAGTACGTTGACTTGTGGTAAATTTTAGCCACATACTTTTTACCTACTCTGTCCTTAACTAAATTAACATCCAAGGTGGCAATAGACTCTTCATGGAAGACACTAGTAAATTTAAAAAAACTAGTGGTATGGTTTAAACTGTCCACCAGTTTTAAGGCATCTTATTGTTCCCCTCTATACATCAGAAAAATGTCATCCATAAACGTCGTATACACCACAATTTTATCCATTGTGTCTTTATTGTTAAACAAAAACTGATGATCCCACTGGGCCAGCAACAAATTAGCAAATGAGGCCCCATGATCTCAGTTGCTTGTGCACATCTAGTAAGTATATGACTTACCCTCCCTTATTCTGGTGTGATGAGGAATAATGCTGGGAGCTGAATAGTGTGGTTCAGAAACAAATCTTTCACCACATCAGGCATAAAGCTAGGGTTATTCCTTAGGGCTACTCCATCCTTGAAAAAGTCTGAAAAGGTCTCTCTACATGAGGACAGGCAACTCTGAAATCCTTCTAAAAGAGGTTACCGCTACTAGCAAGGTAGCTTTCCTGTAAAGAGTTTTAAAGGAAGAGGAGGAGGCAGCTCGCACAATACAAAACAAGGTGAGCATTTCCATGATGTAATTCAAGCTTTCATGGTAGAGTAATTTTCTTTTTTGATGGTCTCATATGCAACAGCCCTTTTAGGAACTGCTTAATGCCAAATGGACCTAGACTAGTGGCTCTAGAGGTGTACAAGCTGATTTGGATGACATGTATACCTTCAATGAGGCATACGATAGGCCTGACAGAAAGGTGAGAACCAGTGACACCTGGACAAAAGCTGGGTTTTGCTCTCTGCTAATGCACCAAAGAAGGAACATTTTTCACTTAGCCAGGTATAACTTCCTTCTATCAGGTTTTTTAGCTTCCTTCAAAATATATAGCATGTGCTGAGAAAACTTTGGCCAAATCATCCACAATGTCAGCCTTAGTGGTTTCAAGTTGAGGTGGACTATAGATCCCTTGTTTGGAGTTAAAAAAAATCTATATGCTGAGGCAACAAGATAAATGCTCTCATTATTAGACCAAACAGGATGAAGAACCAATATTGCTTCATCCAGAATGGAGCTCCCAATAGTATTTTTGGCCTGTTCTCCTTTACTTTCTATAACTTACCTGGGAATCACGAGTATAGCAGGGGAAAACATGGAGAAACAGAACTGCCTAGAAGGCATCTGTTGCCCAGGCCCCTTTTTGCTGGTACCTTAGTGCCGTACTTATTTGTTCAGGTGTCTGTTTTCTGGAGAAACAAAAAAGATCTACCTCTGGCAAACTCCACCTATGAACTACATCTAGAAATGTTCTGTTTAACTCCACTAATGGGGGGGTCTGCTTATGTTTTGCTCACTTGGTATACAATGCATTCCAGCTAAAACTAAATGCTAAAAAATGCAATCCTGCTGCATTTGGGAAGCATCTCCTTCCCACCCAGCTTACAGTATAGTAAACACCCCACTCCAAATTGAAGATGTAAGAAACCTTCGGACGTGGGTAGGTAACTCCCTCTCCTTTGACCATCAAGTTGTAACTGTGGACAAGAAATCCTATCTGGCATAGTTGATCTCGAAGGTCATTTCTTCTAAGTCAAAAGAAGTCCTGACCCCTCAATAGTCTACACTGATCAGGAACATAAAAGAACACAATAACCCTTTGGGATGTACCTCACTAAACATCAAGAAGTTAGAGAAACCTCAAAGGTTCTTGACAATAAAAACTATGGGACTAAAAGACCTGAACTACTGAGAAAGTCTGAAAGCCATCTCTTTGTATTCAGTGTTCTACAGACTTCTAAGGGGCAATCTGCACCTTTCCTTCCAGGCTATTATGGATTAGACAGTCCAAGACCTCTTATTTCTCCACAAATCAAACCGTCCTGTGAGCACTACACCCAGAGATATGAACCTGCTCAGCAAGTAAACAAATCACAATGAACAGATAGATTTGTTATAGAGCGACTATCCCTTCTCTGGAAGAAACTTCCTCTTTAGATCAAGCAATCTGACACACTGTCTTCCTTCAAGAAGGATTCAGACAACTGGATGGGTATGCATAAATTTACCCAAGGTATGACTGGCCTGTTGCTCCTTGGAAAAGGAGGTAAAGTTTAAAGGTGGGTACTGGCAAGGTGTAAATGGCCACATGACCCCCTTGCCTTATACGTTTTATGATTCTAAGAAATCAAGTCACCCTGGGGGTCAGCTCTGACTCTTGGGGCTGCTCTCATGCTTGCATTGCTAGCCTACACAGAAGGTACAAATGAGTACCTTCCTGTATGTAGATGTACCACATCACTGAAGGGTTGCCCATGTGGAAGTGCAATGTGCCCTGCTGCCAAATGGCCTTGAAAAGCCTTGACAGCTATAACGGCTGATGTCATCTCCTTTATGCTTCCTGAATGCTCTGAATCATGTCTTCTGGGTCATCAGATTTCCCATATGGCTTCCAGGCTGAGTCCAAAGTCTCTGATGTTAGGATCTGAGATCCTACTGCTATGTAGCTCAAAGGGTACCCCTCAAGGTTGAGGCAGACCTGGATTACTGACCATTACAGGTCTTTTTTGATGTGGGGTAGAAAAGGAAATAGGGCACTGAAGGGACTGGGCATGCTGGCACCTGTTTCCTATGTATTGTTGTAATTTCCTCATGAGTACTCTTGCCAGGAGGATCCTCAGAATGCAAGTCATCATGTAGCCCAATACCCTAAGAAACCCTTTTGTTGAGAACATTCTGAAATACTGTGACATAAAGAAAGGTTTTCCTACGTGGAGGAAGGCTTTTTCTTGCCACTAGACAATGCACTTGTCTTGAGGGAGAAAGAAGCAACTTTAGGATCTTCAGAGACAGGTACAAGAAATGGATGCAATTCAAAATAACTTAATGGGCCTTTTGTATTCGTGAACATTGTCTAGTCACGACTACTGGTGGTCCTGCAAAATTCAATAATCAGAACCAAGCAATTAAGACAAAGGATGTGCAACAGACAAACCAAGGGACAATGATGTGAAATGGAATGGGGAAGAAAACACTTCAAACCTAAAAAAACAATTGTCTATCCTGGCTGTGGGAACATGAAGACAAGTATCTTTTCGATCCAAGTTGACCATGTAAACTTGTGGCAGGAAAAATGGTAGAGGGCTCACTAAGGTTACCACTCTGAAGTTTGGAACCTTTAGAAACGTATTCCAACATATTTAAAATGGACTTTGCAATCCCTTCTCTTCTCGAAATCCCAAAAACTCTGGTGTAGGAATCTGTGTCCTCCTTTACTTCTAGAATCCATAAATTCTTTATCAGGGTGGTATAAGATGCAAGTGATCCTTAGGGATGGATGAAATGCCTAGAAATGTTGGCTTTTTTTGAAACTGCAGTTCGTTCTCCAATTTAGTATCTGCATGTTCCATTTGTCCTGTATGATGGCCTCTGACTGATGAACAAACCAGGTAAGCCTGCATCCTGTCTTTACAAGAAGGGGCAAAAGGGTACACAGTAGGTGTGGGGTTAGATTTTGGGGGATGGGGTAGAGAAAACTTTGCCGAGTTTTAACTGTTCCCTCTGGGTTTAATGGTGCTGACAGCTACCACACTTCCCCTTGTGACCCACCTGCATTACTTAAGGCAGAAGGGGCAAATCTTATGGGGATCATTTTTTCTATATTTTGGTACATGGGAATGAAAATGATCCTTGAACTGCATGGCTTTTCCTTTCCTCCTGTCTCAAACACCCTATCTTCAAAGGGGTCTAAGCAAAATACCCCTGTACAAAGATGCATTACGGAGGTCTTCTTTTATGTGCTTTTGCAGAGTTATGACCTCATTAAGCCATACCACTTAATCACAAACCCTATGACATCTGTCCTGTATTACTGCCGCATTTCTTAAAGTGACCAATAACTTGGGAATGGAGGTTGCACAGGTTAAGCATGTCCCTCTTTAGGTCCTTATCTTTTATATTCTTTGTCTTCTGCTGCCTCCTGTCTCAACTAGTTAAGGAAGGACTCTTGTAACTTCAGTAAGTAAGAGTGGCAGTTAACATTCTTAATGGCTACACTGGCTGAAGAGCAAGTCTTCTTTCTTCTTCCCAACGAAGTGGAGGATTACTTACTTGAGAGAGAAAGAGTTAAGCGAGATAAATTGTTTACCCCCCACAGAATAAAGTGGTTTACGACTACAAGGTTTGAAGGCATACTTTAGAGCTACGCATGCAAGGCTCACATACATAAACACAAGCAGAAGACTACAAATCAAACTGCAAAGAAATGCTGTAGAAATGGGGGAGGGGTTCATGAAATAAAGACAGACTAGGATTTTGGATGCAGGCCTTTAAGGAAAATTACAATTTTCTGCACAGTTATTAAGTGGCAGAAAAGCACTTTAAGAACTAAGCCAAAAGGAATGCAAAAACTTGATTTTACCAAAATGGATGACTGCAAAAAGGGTCACAGAAAATAGATTTAGAAAAGTGTTAAGTGAAAGACCAGCTCTGGTTCAGTTTTTAGCTGAATCTAGAACAGAAACTATAGTTAATGGATAAATAGCAGGGCATATAAATAGTGTATGACAGCTAGAAAAATCAATCAGAAGAGGTTAGAAAAGACTACAAAGTGAGAATGGAAATGCAACATACAAAGGAACAATTGGAGGACATTTGTGTGGCTCCCAAACATGCAACAAAGTCTCTAAAGGTTTAACTTGTTTCCATGGAGGTGTTTACAAGGGTATTTTAAAACCAGAGAAGATTTCAGAAAATTTTTCATCAGGTAGGTAGCAAATGCCAGAGGTGTGACAAGAAATAGACAGCCTTCTACTGTTTTTCCTACCATAAGTTGGCAGATTTTAAAAATTTCCTAGAGGATACTTTGTCAGAAATGCTGAGGAAGAAAATTATTGCAACTAAGAAAATTATTTTCTTTTTAGATGGGATATACAAACTGAATTACCTAGACATAGCAAAGCCTTACTAAGTTTAAAGCTATAAGCTGCCAGAAAAGTTACTGCTCGGATATGGAAATTAAAATCTAAATCAACTATAACTGAAGTACCGAATGCTGTAAAAGAGATAAAAGAATTGGAGGTGGGATCTTCATAACAAAAAATAATAAATATGCCCAATAGATGATGACTTTCAACTGTGTTTTCAGTCTTTTACTACATCCTCGGTATGCAAAACAAATAGATAAGTACAATGTTATACCTCTGCATGGCATTTTAAATGCAATATTATAATTTATAACATGCATCTTAGGCATAGTTTTGGCTTATTTATTTTTTTATTTTAATTACTGCATTCTTTCTTCCCAGTGCTTGCAGCAGGTGCCGGGAAGAAAGAATGCACTAACTAAACTAATTAAAATAAAATAAAATAAAAATACAAGGGCGTCGGAAGTTCCGATTCGGAACCATGGGGTGTCCCACTTTACATCTGCAGCCTTCTCCTTAAACGAGCATCATGCGTGCTTACGCCAGTGTGTAAGTGAATTCAGTTTGCAGTCGCGCGTAAATTTTAAGCTAGCAGTTCTGTGAAGGGGGGCTAAGACCATGTGGCAGTTTGAGTTAGAAAGATGGTAAGTAAATGTATGCGTGTGTAATTCAAACAGTTTGTTACTGTATGCAAGAGAAAGAGAGTGTGTCTGTGCGTGTGTATATAGAATTTCAATAACCCCTTCTGTTTGTATGAGAGAAGGTGCGTGAGTGTGTGTATGTGTGTGCTGCTAACAGAGAGAAAGTAGATGTGTATGTGTATAATTTAAAATAGTTGTTTTGTTTATTTCTGTATGAGAAAGTACTTATCTGTGTGTTTGAGAGAGTAGGAGTGTGTGGAATTTAGACTAGTTGTTAGTTACTGTATGAAAGAAAAGGTATGTGTATGTTGCTGTATGAGAGAGTAGGTATGTGTGTGTGTATATTGCTATGTTTTCCACAGACTCTGTTTGTACTGTTCCTCCCTATTGGCAGGGTCTAACTGGTCTTGTGGCACAACATCCTTGTTATTCTGTGGTCCTATAAAACAGTATGTGTCCTGATTGTTCTGGCATTGGTGTTGTGAACATTTAAACAGCATATAACATATGAGTCAGATGTGGGCTTATAGAATCCAGTTATATTCTCAAAATTATGTATTTGGTCCATGTATGTGTGTGTGTATATATATATATATATATATATATATATATATATATATATACTGTATATAGGCAAGTTTACAGAATGTTGATGAATCTGTTCCTCCAATTATGCAGTTGAAATTCCCCCAAAACACTGTGTTAATCTTGCTTTAAAAAATGTATCTTGTTGAATAAAAGACAAAACTCTCAAGCCTGTATGCAACTATAAATTAACTATTTTGTCTAAACATCATACTTACGTGTAACACAAGTGACCATATCAAGCGTATGAGAATACAGTTGTTTCTTTGTAAGAAAGGGAACTGATTTTTTTCTTAGAATAGCTGCTCCTTGTCACTTACCTGAGGGAAGTGTAGCAGGCAAACGAAGTTTATACACAAGCCTGGTAACTTACTGGTAAATTCTTTTATTTATATATATATATATATATATATATATATATATATATATATATAAAGGAGACATTATAGAATTTTATCGAGGTTGTATGATAGTAGGAAGAGATTGGAATGCAATATGAAATAAAGAAGACATCACTGACGGGGAGGGCGATACCACAGAATACCATCAGAGTCGAGGACAATACTGTAATAACATGGTCCAAATTATGAAAACACATCAGGTGACAGCATGAGTTCATGCACTAATAGAAGTTAAGTTCTCTAAACAAGTTTTATTTTATTTATTTTATTTGCATATGTTAACCAGGTAGTGTCTGACTGGGCCATGTAGCCCATTTTCAGTGGAGACCCGGGGAGAAAACAATGAGTACACAGAAAAATCATTAGTAACAAGATACAACAAAGTAATATAATTAATAATTACTGGATTAGATAAACAGAGTAGTAGGTTCAAATTATAAAACTGAAGAACATATATCATGTATGAAAGCATAATATCAAATTTACAAGAATTACAAAACTGGAATAAAATAAGTGTTTTATTTTGTTTTATTTTTTTTACAGGAGTAGTAGAGAGGAGAGTAATTCATAGAAGAGCAGGAGAATAAAGGTTAGAGGGTATATACTCTGTTAGAATACGTAACAGCAGACAGTGAGAATTATCCTGGGATAGTAGAAGAGAATAGCCAGAGATTTAAAGAACCAAAATGAATAAGTGGAACGTGACAGGGTGAAGAGTAATTGAAATAAAAGCTAGAATATCTATGCAAGCGGACTTGGAAAATATGAACGAACATAAAGTAATGGTTTTATTTTTTTTTATAATAGCCCCAGGGCAATGACTGAGACTACAAAAGGGTAACAGTATGATAACAAAAATCCAGTTCTGTGGAAATGATAGGGCAGAAGTGGACCCAGGAGGTAAAATATTACAGTACAGTATATGAACAAGATGTAGAGGATGAAAATAATACAGAGGAACTTTGACATGATTTCAACTTCCTCAATTAATACCCTGTTCATTCAATTTGTAGCTCTGACCAGTACCTTCTTGACATCTCTAAACCAAACAAAATAATTGGCAAACTCCTCTACAAACACTCAGTGTCCCTAGCTTGGAATAGGCTCCCACCAAACATCCGTAGCATTTCTGGTACCAGCTGTTTCAAAACTGAAGATAAGAATTACATTCTAAACTTCTGCAGAGATTGTGCGTGTGCAGTAATATTGGTGGATTATAATGGCAGAAGTCTTGAGTGGCCTTTTATTGTTGAAATTTTTTGAAATGGGTAGTGTTTGGTTCATAAATTTTGTCTCATTACTTATTAAAAGAATGTTTAAAACTACAAATTTAAAACATATTCTAACAAGTGGTACTGTATTATACAAGGAATATAATTCAATACAATCAGGAAAGTGAATTAAAGAATAAATACATGTATGAATGTCCCTAACAAAATGTGTGCAAAGAGTCTGTTTTGAAAACAGCCCAAAGGTAAACTTAATTCTCCGTCAACCAGATGCATTTCTATGAATGTGGGTTTTCAATTTCTATGAATGTGGATTTTCATGCTGTTTCAATGAATGTGAGTTTTGCCATTTCAATGAATGAGAGTTTCAAGGGCAGACAAGTTTACTGCTCATGCTAAGTCTGTTTTTATTGTCAAACTGTATTGTTTAGCAAGTGGCTATCTGTGTTTGTGCTATTTTGTTTCAATATCTGTAATTACTGTAGAAGCAAATAGAACATATGCATGGTAACTGGTGAGATAACCAAATAATGGAACACTGGAATGGCTGAGGAGGGGGCTGCTGCTGGGGGTTGCTGCAGGAGGGGCTGCTATGGTGTGGTGGTCTAGTACCCTTCCTAGAACCCTATTTCACCATAATCTGGTTCTTGTATTTAAAGTAGAAAATACATATGCAAAGGTAGCTGCAGTATAACTACATTACAAGGTATCTTTTTCTTCCTATGCATTTAAATAATTTAATTTAAGGAAATGACTGGAGTGGCTTTATTGGGGAATGACCCAGTGGGCGTGGCTCAAATAGGGGTGTTTCATGAGTGTGGTATGGCCCTGAACATGCATTTAAACTTTATTGCACATTTCTTTACAGTGCTTCGGTTTTAATATTTATTGAAACGTCACCATTGGACTATGACTTTCTAGAGGAGGGTGTAACTAATGAGAAGGCAGGAGCAGAGTTTGCTACTGTGCATCATGTGTGGTGTTCAAAGTAAGTTTCACCCAGATCTCTTGCATGTCCGTGTCTCATTTAAATTTCTCCCTCACTTCCTATGATTATCTTTATGCAAAGCCTTACACTTGATACAAATGAAAAACATACCAAACTAGCTGCTGTTGAGGAGCACATCACTGGACATGGCACTTCTTTGAAGACAGGTGAGGAGTGCAGGTTGGATCAGAGAACAGATATTTGGCTTTTGTTTTGGTTTCTCAACTTAAGTGGTGCACCAGACTGTAGAGTGGTTGCTAGATGAGCCAGCTACAGCTCTGCTGCTTGTGCTCAGAAATGTTTTTTTCTTTCCTGAAGAAGACAAATGGCATCTACTTATGGTTTGGAATCACTGTTAGCATTCACTTCCTTCTCCTGCTGTACACCCCCCCCCCTTTTCTGTCATCTCATGTTTCTGAACAGAAGTTTTCTGCTTCTTTTCTAAGAAATGACTGGTGACAAGGTCAGGGACTAAAACTCAGTGCCAAGTAAAGCATCATAGTGCCTTTAGGGAAAACTGACATCTATGCTAATTATGCCATCCATAAGATACTCAAGAGTTAACCTGGTAGAGTAAGGGATCTGGGAACATATGTACACAGTAACCTAAGCAAGTCATTCTATTCTACCCAACATATGAGGGCATGGAATCTATGTCAAAAGAAGACAAAGTATCCTTTAATAGCCCCTTATCAGAGCAATCGAGTATAATGCCCCCTTTGGCATGTACCAAACCAGACATATGCAACAGCTGAAATGTCCACAAAGTTTCCTCCCCAGAAAAATCCAGGGTATAAACATAATGTCCTATAAAAATTCCTTTAAAGGTGTATCTATATACTCGGTCTCCTACAGGTTACTGTGAGGCAATCTATGCTTGGCATACAAGCATCTTCGGATCCACATCGGATGGACCATCTGGACATCCACAAAATGGACAGCATCAGAACCAACAGATCCAATGATTTAAATTTTGTTTGCGACATAAATAGGACATGTTGGTGAGACAGATATGTGTCTCAGAGGATCCCCACGTTCTGGAACAAGATCCCCATTCATTTGAAGAAAAGTCCACTCTATTTAAGCTTGACCCTGACCAATGGATGGGAAATCAGAAATTCACCCCAAGTCTGGCCCCCACGTTTCTGATAGACAGATGGCAGAAGTAACTATGCCCAATCTAATACAACACCCCCCACATAATCTTTACAAACTTCTTATATAACATATCCCCATAACAAAATGCCTATGATACATAAGGGCACAATTTAAGACAGTGTGATATTTATTATTGAGGATTTGCTTTGTTGAGTTTTACAGGGGTAATGTAGGTGTTTAAGGGCTGAGATACTCTAGCCTGGGGAGGTACAAGAGAAGAGAAGAGTCAAGTGCTCTTTTTCTCATAAAAGGCTGTAGTTATGAATCATGTAGTATGTTAAATGTGTAACGTGCACATGTGAATAGTGCTGAGTATATGGCTGCTTTAAATGGAAATGAAATAAAACAGAACAAGAACCTCATCAGGCCTCACAAACATGCAAATATTTGCAGTGTCTAAAGGAAAAAAAAAGCATCTTACTACAACAGGACATTAAATTCTCCCTACAGTTAACAGACTGTATTGCCCAAATTTAAACCAACCAAGAAGGGCTGTTTTGGATTATTTTATGTGGAGAAAGAAAGCAACTGCCAGACAAGCTAATGCTTTACTTCTGGATAGTACAAATAAATTGCGTTTCTACACACTATTCAAACTGGCTTCCATCTCACCTGTTAAAATTACATAACTACTACTGAGCTTCTAAATCAGAAGTAAATTCAGTATATCTCTTCAGCTACTGATAGGGACAGGACCAAAGAAGTTTTAGTTAGAATACTTTATTATGAGCTCTATCTGTTTAAACATATTTATTATGTATCCACAGATGACTTTAAAATGCAGACTGAACTGAAGAAACAGCAGCTGAAAAAAGAATGCCTGGAGGATGAAGCAACTTGCATACCTCTCAACTGTCCAGATTTTCACAGAATGTTCAGATTTTTGCTTCACATTTTTGGTCTCTTCCTTATAAAATGTGTGTGTTATTTGTCACATCATTGAGGACTGAAGTTACTAAATAAAGACAGACATTTGAGTTTCAGCTTTATATCTTTCAGAAAATGCATGATAACCTAAAAGCTGTTATTATATCAACGTTCTAAGTTTATAAGAACAATATTTAAAGGATGGCTGTGATTTTGGGCATTTACCCTCACCCCCTTCCCATTATATTTGGCTTTGCCCAGAATTCTTGAGCTAAGAAGATTAGAGGAATGAGGAGCTGAGAAAATGAGACAGCTTGAGATGCAAAGATAGCATGAACTAAGAGAAAAAGAGTGAGGACAGAGACAGGAAAAAGCTGTAGAGGGGAAGAAGGAGACAGAAAAAAGAACTAGCAAGAGACGGAGGTGCAGCATCTGTGTTAAAGGCATTTATGCAAATGGAAGTGAAAGCCAGGACCAGGATGCTAAGGTTAGTGCTAATCTGTTTCTTCAGTAAAATGAGGGGAAACGCCTTATACATTTGTAGTTTGGCTTGTGTGTTGGTAATCAATATTGGGGATGCTGCAACTCTTCTGCTCAAGGGTAATACAATGCATGCATTAGAGAAGATGGCTGACACAGGTTGCTGTGACTAAGTTAAAGTAAAAAGCTTTTGTTCAGATGTTTAAACCTTACTCATGCCGCTTACAAGAAAAAAATTGGAGAACAAAAGAGAATGGCAGTGGACAGCGACAATTTCTTTGCAAAGATAGCCACTTTCATAGATGAATGTCAGGTTACTGCTTTTGAAATATTAGACGACTTTATAGGTTCATAGAAGATTAACAGGCCAAAGGCTAAACAGCCCTTACAAGCATATCCAATCTAATCTGATTTTACCTCACATATGGCACCTACGAGCAAGAGGATGGCATGGATTTGTGCCTATGCACCGAGTACCTTACAGATTGCCCCTGTCCACAATGGACACAGGCACTACCCCAGGTGAGAATTTGTGATTCCCCATCCACTGATCCAAACTGTGTTTGAAGAGGACCAGGGAAGGGCTCTGCTTAATGTGACTAGGAAGCCTGTTCCAAAGAAGGGGCAATCTCTGAGACACATCTGTCTTTCCAGCATCTTCCGTTTGGGACGCTAATTAAGTTTAGATCCCTAGATTGGGTGACTCTTGTGCTGTTTAACTTGCGGATGTGTAACAGCTCCATCAGGGCTGGATTTGTGAGGTCCTTGTAGGTCAGGTATAGGTCATTAGCAGACAGAGTAAAGGGGATAGGGTTTTTAGTCATACTGTTTATATTCTGTATTTTCTTTGTGAGGAACCTCTGAGGTCACTCCATCTGCTGTAAGTACCTAGTCAACTACATGCCAAATGGTGCATTGTACTCCATTACTGGTCTAATGAGGGCTGAGTACAGCAGTACTATAATTTCCCTGGATCTGGATACTATACCTTCACTTATAAGTCAAGCCACATAAGAGGACCTCCTCACCATTGTGGACACATGGCAATCAAAGTTCAGGCTACTATTTATCTGTGTACCTAAATCTCACCTTTGAGTCTACTCTTTAGGGGTGTGCTACTGATGTAATTTGCAGGGGTATTTGACTTCCCAAAGAGTATGATAATGCATTTTTTTTTTGCATTTAGTTTTAGGTCATGGTTCTGGCACTAATCATATGTCTGACCTAGACCCTCCTGAAGGATATCTGAATTGTTGCGGGATTTGATGATTACCCCCAGTTTGCAGTTGTCAGCAAACTTTGTCATCCACAGGTCTTCAACATTAGCCTTGACTTCAAAGAAGTACATTCCGAACAGCAGTGATCCAGCACTAACCTTGTGGCATAACTGGCCTCTTGCTGGACCTGGATTCACCCACTTTAACCACACGTGCCCTGTTTCCGAGCCAACTGGCTATCAATCTGGTGATGTAGGGATTTATACCCAGTTTTGTGAGTTTATTTATAATAACTGAGTGGAGAACTGTGTCAAATGCCTTGGCCAGGTTGAGTTAAGTGATATGTACTGTTTTACCCTCATCCATGGCCTTAGTGATCGTCTCAAAGAAATTCACCAGATTCAATATGCATGACCTACTCTTGACAAAGCCGAACTGGGTCGGGAACAGTGTTTGGAAGTTTCCTATGTCATTATTTATCAGGTCCATGATTATTCTTTCCATGGCCTTATATACAAGACCAGTCAAACTTAAGGGTCTGCAATTTCCTGGGTCAGTAGATGGTCCCCCTTTATGCACAAGGATGACTGTTGCTGTACTCCACTCTATCAGGACAAAGTCAGTGCAGAGGCTGTGGTTAAATAGTGATCCTAAAAGGCCTGATAAGTCTTGATTTAAGCTAAGAGGCAACCTGATATATCATCAGGTCCCACTGAAGCAGTGTTCTTAGCTTTAGAGAGTGTAGTGGCAACCTATTTTTGGTGATAACTGGTGGTGGAGTGGTGAAGGGTATTTCTTGGGGGAGAAATGGGAGTGACTGGGAGATGAAATTTAAGCTGAATTTGTTGGCCAGCAGATTTACTATATCTACTGGCTGAGTTTAGGTGATGCCATCTACAACTAATTCCACAGATTGTTGGGTGTTGCCCTTAAGACTGCAGACATAACTGAAAAATGCCTTACAGTTATCCTTAGCTTCGGAGGCTATTTTTACCTTAAAAACTTAACTAGTTCCCTGATTCGCTTGTTTACAAACTAAGGAGGGACTATCTGCTCTGTTGTGCACATTCCCTCTTACTTCTCAGCAAGATTTTCTTTCTTTTGTTGTGTAACCTATTCATACCAGGGGTCAAGCAGGGTGTCTTGTTTTTGCAGTTCGACCTGGGTTTATTTCAGTCTGGTACTGCCATTTCTATGCAGTTGTTTATATGGTCATACAGGGCTTTTGTGTAAGCCTCTACATAAGTTTGTGTGTGTTTTTTTTTTATTTGGGGAAGCTTGGAAACTAGCTATGCTGTCTTCCTAACAGGTGGTGGTCTACCTTAGAGAAGTTCTTAAAGTTTTTGGGGTTAAGTGGGGGGACTAGTTTTACCTTTACTACAAAGAGACCTGTCGCATGTCTCATGTATACAGGTAAGACACTGAGGCACGGGATGGGTTCAAGTCATTTATTGTACATAAACACATTAGGAGCTGCAACTGGAACATATACTTCGAACTTCATATGCCTACTGACTGACTCATTACTTCTAACACACTCACATGTGCATCTCCATTCAAGCTAGAATTCACACTAACTGACTATACAAAATGGCACTGATCTTGCATATGCTCAGTAACTTGTATGCACATGCTCTCTGACTACAGTGGCTGACTAGGTATATACATCCTCCCTTCTTTAAATTTGTTTGACATGCAAAATAGGAGAACAAAGACATTCTGAGAGCTAAACATTATATCAACATTTTAACAAACAAAACTGAGTTCAAGTCCAAGTCGCTGTGTATTTTGGATTCGGTCTGGAAATTCTACCCAGTCTGGTAACTTAGAAATCTGACTGGGTTTAGCAACAGGGACTCTATCTTGGGATTCTTTCACAATTGGAACATCAGGGATTATGTCAAAATTATTTGAAGGAAGCACACTGTCCTTTTGAATTCAAACAGGTATAGAGAGCTACACTGGGAATTACAGGCATTGGCACAGGCAATTTGCTGCATCACTAGTTCAGAGACACGTAACATATGTCTACTATTCCTTCAGAAATCCATTCTTTCCAATTGTATGATGCAAATTCTTAGTTCCTCACAAATGTTCTTCATGATTCCCACACCGTCATATCCTTCAGATGTGTGCATTCTCACAGCTTCTCCTTGTAGTAAAGGTCTAAGAGATTTACTGGTCTTATCATAGTACAACTTTTGTGACTGATGTCTTCTCTAAAGTTAAGCCTTGACCACTCTATTGTTCTTTGCATTTGGTACTAACAATTGTTTACTGACTGGCAGAGTTGTTCTAGTCTGTCTGGACATTAATTTCTGAGCAAACAAACCAAGCAAGTTGTCTCGAGCAATGTTTCTGAGATTCAGTAAGTTAAGGAAAACATCCATACCATCTCTCTTGGACTTCTCCAACAAACATTTTGCACTTTGAAGTGGATGTTCAACTAACCCACTGGATTGTGGATACTCAGGACTACTGGTAATATGAACAAAGTCCCAAGACTCAGCAAATTTCTTGAACTGCTGACTTATAAACTGTGCACCATTGTCAGACATGACTGTGCGGACTATCATGGACAGAAAAATGTCTCTCCAATTTTGTAATGACTGTGCTGGATGTCAAGCTAGGAAGTAGGTCAATTTCAAACCAATTTGGGTAAGAGTCTATGAACACTAAGTAATGTTGACCATTCCATTCGAAAATATCTGTAGCAACCGTTGACCATGGTAATTCAGTAATTTGGTGCAGCATGAACATGCTAGAGTTTCCTTCTCTATATATTTGGACACAGAAGGCCAAAATATAACTTCTCTTGCCCCTCTAATTTGGTTAAATCAGTACATGGGTGACCATGATGCAAGACTTTGATATATTCTTGTTGTAATACTTTAGAAATTACCACTTTTGGATCTTTCATGATGATTCCATCTTCCATCATGAGTTCATCCCGGTAAGGAAAATACTGCTGAATGTCAAATAGTAAACTGGTTTGTTGTGTTGGCCATCCTTGACTGATAACATTTTTCAGCTTCTGAAGAATTGGGTCTGAAGCTGTGTGATTTCTTAGTTCATTAAGCCATGATGATGAAAAAATTCTGACTTCCATGACTTCAAAGTTTGCGGTTTCATTTTCATGTTGCTCTGTCATTTGCCCTGGTGCGTGTGACAAAGCATCACTAAGGTACAATTATGTGCCCTTTTTGTAAACAACATTGAAATTGTCCTTTTGCAATTTTAACATCATGCACTGCAATCGTGCTGGGGTAGTATGCACTGGCTTCTTCATAATTGTCATTAGTGGTTGGTGATCAGTCTCTATTTGGATAGGTCTGCCATAAATATAATCACTGAATTTCAAACATGCAAACACTACTGCCAAAAATTCTTTTACTATTTATGCATAATACATCTCTGCTTGATGCATAGGCTACTGGTATGTCTTCTTGAAGACATGCTGCACCAATGCCATACTTTGAAGCATTACAAGAAAGAGTTACAGGTTTCTGAACATCATAATATCTTAATGTGGGTGGACTGGCAGTTTTCTTCTTCAGAATATCAAATGTTCTTTTGTGTTGTTACAACCAGGACCAGTGTACATTTTTGCGTGTCACCTCATGTAATGGGACAGAAAGCTCACTCAAGTCTGGGATGAACTTTCCTAAATAGTTGAGCATACCTAGAAAACATTGTAATGATATGACATTCTCTGGAACTGGCATTTCAAGAATTGCTGCTTGCTTAGACAGATCTGGTTGTATGCCAGAACTGGTAAACAAATGTGCCACATAAGTAACTTCTTTCAATTTGAATTTAGATTTCTGAGGATTCAGTTTAAGATTCACTTCACGTGTACGGTCTAGAATTTTCTTGAGACTTCTATCATGTTCGTTTTCACCACTACCTCCAACAATAATGTCATCTACTACAAACACACATGGATAAGCAGAAAAAATTTGCTCCTTCGCACTTTGAAAGACTTCATTCACTAGCAGAATTGATCCCAAATGGCATTCTCAAAAATCTGTATCTACCAAATGGAGTGCTGAATATAGTTAAACAATGAAGATTTGTAATCCAGCAAAATTTGCCAAAAGGAACTTTTTGCATCTAAGACTGAAAAAACAGTGGAATCTGGCATGAGACAGCTACTTCTACTGTACACATCGGATGATGAGGACGTTTAAGTGCTTTAAGTCTTTTGGATCAAAACATGTTCGAATATCATCTGAACTTTTCATATGAGCTATGACCATGGAGCATACCCATTCAGTTGGTTCTTCAACTGGAGTAAGGACACCTAAATTTACTATTTTGTCTAGTTTTGCTTTTACTTTACTCTGCATTGCTACTGGAATCTTCTGTGCTGGTCTAACAACTGGACTTACTTCATGGAATATGTGACTGGAAGTTTACCAAGGCCATCTTTGAAAATATCAGCATATTCACTAAAAATACTCTGTGTTATTCATATTTATATAATGAACCTCTTTATCAAATGAAATCAGTCCCATTCTCAGACTGTCTTTGAGGGCTAACAGTGACTGCATGTGTATTTTGACTACGTAAAACTGCAAGTCATAGCTGTTTTCCAGCAGAATGGCATGAAAGAACTACTGCGTCATCAGTTTGAATCTCTTCACCACTGTAAGCAACTAGTTTTGCATACTTTGCAGAATCTAGCTTCTCACCAGCTTTAACTTCAGCACACATTTGTGCTGTTATAACATTGCACTTAGATCCAGTGTCTTTTTTAAGCGCTACAAGTTTCCCATTAATTTGTGCAGTACAAAATATTTCAGTCTTTACTGACAACTGATAGTTTACTGCATTAACGGTTTCATCGATCATAGAGACACCATGAACAAAGAAAGTTTGTTCACAGCTCTCAGAATTTGCTACAGTCTCTATCTGATCTACTTGCTTCTTCAGATACTCTTTGTTAACATAAGTTTGCAACACTTTAAACTTGCAAAACTGTTTGAAATGATTACACTTTTTTTTACATTTGTGACATTGCTGACCAAAAGCTAAACACTTTTCCTGCTTAGGTTCATGGCTGCCTCCACAAGTGTGACATTTAACAATGGGGTTGGGAGTGTCACCTTTTGGTTTATACTCCTTTTTCATTTTAACTTTCTGCTGTATACTACCAACATTCGCACTAGCAGATACTACAAACATGCTTTTCTCATTCATAAGCAAATTTGTATGCTTTTCTGTAAGCTCGTGTATTTGACAAATCTCTATAGCTTTGCTCAATGTTAATTCACAGTCTCAAAGCAAAATCTTTCTCATTGCAACATTAACACCACATAAAAGCCAGTCTTTTATCAACTCATCTCGCAGAATAACAAATATGCATGTTTTTGCTTTATTTCTTAAGTCGGTGATATATGCTGCAATAGTTTTACCAGGCATTTGATTTCTTGTGTAAAATTTGTGCCTTTCCATTGTAATATTCATTTGAGGATTACACATTTCTTTAAATTTAGCATTTTAAGGACTCAGGGTCTTCCTGCATTTCAGCCTGTATATCACAATAAGATGGTTCTCCTCCTTCCCTACATACAGAGGAGGTACATACACAAATGAATGTTCTTGCTCAACGGCTTCTGAGCCAGCTAAATTGAGAAGTATAAATGCTCTTGTATATGTGTCTAACAGAAAATGCAACCTGTATGAAAATATCATATTACTGCTCAAACCCTCGCCAATTCTTAGCAATGTTATCATCGAACACCAGTGGTTCAGGTCTGTAAAATTTCCTTTAAACTTAAATATAGACCTGGTATTGTAAGTTTGTGGAAGTGCAAAACAAGCTCTCCGAAAATGCTTAATTTTAACACTGCAAATAGCTCAAACACTTCGGACACTTCAAAAAAACTTACTGAGAAAAAGACATACATGGTGAAAAAATTGGACATTTTAGCCTTTTCGAACAGTTTAATCACTTTGGAGATTATTTCAAACACTTTAATCATTATGTTGCTATTTCGGACATTTTGAATAACTCGGAATTAATTTTGAACACTTTGAATGCTATACCACGTCTGGTGACTGAAAATCATTTAAATGAAGTAAGCACCTTTAAATAACTGCTGATCTGTCTGCAAGTTCACTCTTGCATATTACACTACTTCTAACTGTGTGGCTCGTGGTTTGTGAGCTGCTTCAACTTCAGATCCCATTCTGACACCACGTCTCATGTCTCGTGTATTCAAATGAGACACTCAGACATGGGATGGGTTCAAGATGTTTTTTGTACATAAACACATCAGGAGCTGTAACTGGACAGCGCAGTGGTGCAGCTGTAGCACTGTCACCTCACAGCAATAGGTTCTCCGGTTCGATTCTCGGCTGGGGTGCCTTGTGTGTGGAGTTTGCATGTCCTCCCTGCGTTGGTGTGGGTTTCCTCTGGGTGCTCCGGTTTCTTCCCACATTACAAAGACACACATCTGGAGCATTTCTCCCAGAGCCTCTGCTAAAAATTGGCTTTGTTCCAAGTCAGACTTTTTCGGTTAACAAATGTTAAATAAATAAATAAAAATAAATTGAAACATGTACTTCGAACTTCATATGGTTATTGACTGACTTATAACACACTCACATGTGCATCTCCATTCAAGCTAGCAAAATGGCACTGATCTCGCACGTGCTCAGTAACTTATATACACATGGTCGCGGACTAGGTACAATATACACACTGATCTATAAGATCACTCTGTGATCTGATCTTACTGGTGCCATAACACTAGGGGGGATGCAGCACTTTCCCATATGTACGAGTACCAGATCTAGGATATTTGTTCCCCTAGTGGGAGAACAGACAAGCTGCTCCAGGGCATCTGCATTAACAAAATCAAGAAATCTTTGGGCCTGCATCTCAGTGGTTAGTGGTTGTGTATGCTTCCCATTTAAAGGAAAGGTAGTTAAAATCACCCATGAGTATGGTACTGGGCTGGATGGTGAGTTATTCCAATAACTTCAGTTATGATGTATGGGTTTTCTGGTTCATGGTGTGGGACCTGCAGCTGCAAGAATATGGTAATGGATTTTTCCCATGGTTAGTTGGACATGGAGTAGCTCAAGCATGTTGTAGTGTTTCACCAGCCTTGAGGTGTGCTTACCTTTTACGTAGATAGATACACCCCCCGTGTTTTGCTATTTCATGCTCAGTGGGTGGTCGGAATTTCTGAAAGGCATTATAGCCATGTTATAGCCATGCACTGCCGGAGTGCTTCCTGTGGCTCTGAATCATGTTTCAGTAACTGCACAGACATCAGCGTTCTCCAGAGTGAGGAGAGCATCCATGGAGTGTAGTTTCTTGTTGGGACTTCTAGCATTGAGCAGCAACACTTTTAGCTTGTCTTGAGTAGCTTTTGTTATGTTGGAAGGTTTTTATCTGTTTGGCAATGCTTAAAAAAGGCATTGCAGGGGTAGATAATGTTTTGGCCTACATCCAAAAGCCTACAGTTGACTGGTGAAGACTATCCTTGGCAAAGCAGCTTGGCCTATCAACCATGTCCTCCAGGCTGAGAAGTAATGGACCCCTCTGGAAAGACACTAGCAGCTAACCCAATTGTTAAAGTCTATCATTTTTTGCTGGTATTGTGGCATATTCCTCAAGATGGTAGAATGCCGCTTGCTGGTAAGGTCATACTTGCCTGTGACATGTACTCTAAAAGCTCAGTCATGTCTTTTTTCATATAGTCCAAGGAGGTACATCTCAGGCCATTCATGCCCTCATGGACTATGACTAAGTCATATTGGTACTTAGGGGTAAGTGACCTGAGTGATTGCATGATCTGATGAATCCTTCCCTTCCCCCCGACAGGCAAGTAACTGTAACCTTCCCCTTATATAACCTGGTAAAAGTGGAACATCAGTGTGTCTCACAATGGACTCTCCTATGACCAGAATATTGGGTTGTGGAGTGTTTTGCTTTATGGTCTTGGTAGCTGAGACACAATGAGACGTGGCTTCATGTTTTGTGATGGGAATTGTCTTTTTTGTGCATGCAGCATTTCTGAAGACTGAGCCTCAGAGAACTTTGAGGTTTGAGTAAGTTACATGTGAGCACCTCCACATATGGGGGACTAATGTGTATGGATCTTTGTGGGTGCAGTAAGTGATGTGTGAGAGTCGATGACAACCTGTTTGTTGCTTTTTGTGTCTTTATGTGAGAGCCTAGCCTCCAGTTTCAATGTGTTGCTACATCTCTCACATACTGAAGAAGCCTCAGATCTAGAAGCAAAAGGAGGAGATAAAGGCAGACAAGCAGAGATAGCTGATAAGTGGGTCTTAATAGAAGAACAGGACAAACCAGCATTGAGCAACTCACACAAATAAGAGAGAACCATAGGAACATCCACAGTATGTGGGTCCAGGTAATGGGAGGGACATCAAACAGAAAACCTCTTCCATTTGGATAAGTAGGATTTCCTAGCTGTGGGCTTCCCGGCTTCCTGCAGGATTCTCAGCACGTCCTCAGGAAAAAAGATGTCTATGTGGAATCAAAATCCTATCACCCACAGTGTCAGCTGAAAAGTGGACAGGTGAGGATGGATGACAGATCCCTTGCCTTGTGTGAGTAGCTCTGCCCTGTGAGCTAACTTCTGATGACTGCCCTTGGCTAAACACAGAAGAGTCACCAACAAGATTTTGGGAGCATCCTGTTGAATTCTGAACAGGACTTTTGGAATACGAGGAATGGGAGGGAATGCATAAAGAAACATCCCCTTCCAAGAAAAAGAGAGGGTATCCACCTTCCACACCAGAGGACCTGGGACTCTGGCACAAAATACAAGAAGTTGTCTGTTTAGAGGGGAGGCAAATAGATCTACTTGAGAAGTACCCCACTGGTTGACAATGTCCAGAAACACATCCATGTGAAGCATCCATTCTTGAGACTGAGTTAAAGACTTGCTCAGAGTGTCTGCTACAATGTTTTGACCTGAAACGATGTATGCTGCCTGAAGAATCACTTGATACTGGACAGCAAGATCCTATACCAGGAGTGGCAACCAGCAAAGAAGGTAATATCTTCTTCCTCCCTCTTTGTATACCACATCATTGTGGAACTGTCTGTGAATACCTTGAGTGGCCCTGGATAGAAAAGAGGATGAAAAGCATGAACAGCCAGCAGAATAACTCATCTCTTTGCCACTGATGTGCTCCTTCTGATGACAAAGCAGCCACATCCCTTTTACCTTCAGGGTGCCAAACGTTGCCCCCATCCCACTTCTGAATCATCTGTGAACAGTTCCTTATCAGGAAGGCAAGGGGGATGAAAAGGAAGCCCAGGATTTAGAGATAAATGACTGATCCATCAATGAAGTTCCTTCTTGAGACAAGGAAGAAGATGAACTACAAAGTCTAGAGAATGTGCTTGTTGAAGCAAAACTGACTTTGGAAACCAGTGAAACTTTCTCATGTGTAGTTTGGCCAGAGGCAGCATAGGAATGGCGGATGCCATAAAACCCAGAGCTCTCAGAAACATCCTGGCTGTAATGGAAGTCAGAGGAAGAAGAGTTTGAAAGAAGGAGATGAGAGTTAAGTTGGAGGAGGCAGGGATGCCAGTCTGAATCCTGCAACCAAGAAAATATGATCCTGAGAAGGAGTCAGAGATGACTTTTTGAAATTTATTGTGAACTCCAAGTTCTGAAGAAGGGAGATGGCAAAATGAAAATTTTGCAAAAGAAACTTGGGATAAGATGCCTGAATCAACAGGTCATCCAGGTAAGGAAAATTTTGAATCCCTTGAAGCCTGCAAAAAGCAATCACAGGAATGAGGCATTTGGTGAATACCCTTGGGGCAGCAGAAAGGCAAAAAGGCAAAGCAGAGAAATGAAAACACCAACAAGCAACACAGAAATGCAAAAACTTCCTGAAAAGAATACTGAGATAAGCATCCTTGACATCCAAAGATACCATATAGGCTTGAGGAAGTAAAAGAGGAAACAGAGTCTGAAGGAACAACATTTGAAAGGTGAGCACCTTCAGAAAAGGGTTGAAATTAGACAGCTTTAGAATTGGTCTCTAAGTACTCTCTTTTCTGGCACTAGAAACATTCTGGAGTTAAATCCCCTCCCCCTTCGGAACACAGGTACCTCCTGAATAATACCCTGAGTCAACGGGTCCCAAAAAACCTCTGGGAAAAAAAGTTGTTGTTCACGAGGTGGCTGAGGAACACCCATAAAAGGGGAATGGGATTTCCGCACATGAAATACCCCTGATGAATGATAGATAGAACCCAATAATCCTGAGTAATCTGAAGCCAAACAGGAAGAAAAAGAGAAAGGCGAAGAGAAAGAGGAATGTGGCTGGGAAGAGGTAAAGTCATACAGCGTCTGGTCTATCAGGAATGGAAGACTTCCGGGTTCCTGAAGTCTAAGTACCCTTAGAAGGAGGAGCCCGTTTGCCACTCTTTTTGTCCTTAGTAGGAGGACAAGATTGCCTGCAAACAAAGGCTGTTTTATTGGGGTAGTTTCTTTGAAATTTAGGCAAAGGAGAGACAAACACATGTCTGAGGTCCTGTAAGGCCTTCCCCTCATCCTGAGGGGACTAAAACAAATTAGCAGCTGCTTATCCAACCAAACATTTATTATCAAGAGGAGCATCCATCAACTCAGCCTTGCTATCATCAGGTAAAGGTTGAAACCTAAGCCAAGAATACCTCCTCATCAATGAACCAAAAGCAGCAGCCCTAGAAGAGGCATCTGCTGCATCATAACTACACTTGACAAAATGACAAACTACCTGACAGGAAGTCCCTAACAAGAAAAGAGCAGAAGTTTTACCTTTAAAATATGGGAGATCAGAAATAAACTGACAAGCCTGAGAAAGAAGAGCCATCACATACCTGGGCATATGTGTCTGATAATTAACAGCTCTAAGAGCCAGAGTAGCTGAGGTGTAAGCCTTCTTACCTAGCCTTTCCATGGCCCTGCTGTCCTTATCAGAAGGCAGAGACTTGGGTGAAGGAAGCTGTTGAGGCTTGTCAGAAGCTACAGCCACCAGTGAGGGATCAGCAGCAGGACATCTGTACAAAAAGTTACAATCCTCAGGCACCATATAAAACCTATCAGGCTTCTTGGGAGCAGGGGGCAAAGAATCAAGAGCTTTACAGACATTGGAAAAAGCATCCAACAAAGCCACCAAAACAGGAGAACAGCAGAAGGTTATGGAAATACCATATGCAACAAGTCATAGTACTTCTTATGGATTTCAGAGACATGAGGACAATCCCATTTAAAAAAAAAATCCATCATCCTGGTGATTGTGTCCCCAAATGAAATTTCTTCAAATGGAGTATCAAGACTATTAGATTCCTTTGAGCCATAATCAAAAGAAGAAGGAATTTGGGAAGAGTAAGCAAGGGATTCCTCATCAGAATCTGACTACGCCTCAGAGGAGTCCTGTTCCCTGGGCCTTTTAAGGAGAGTAGAGGATCAAGGGAGCCTGGAAAAGAAATCCACTGAGGAGGTTTTAATGACATTGAAGCATTAAACAAACCCTGAGTAAAGGTCTGCCACTCACTCTGTGGATCCTTAGGAGCAGGAGAAACAGGTTTAGTTTCTTTGTTTCTTCTTTAAAGGAACGTCCAACATACAAAATTTAGAAGGCTCTGACCCAGGACGGCATTCAGTAACTGTAGCAACAACTTCTTCCCTAACTAAACCCTGCAAACACCCCTAGGCCCCTCAGAAATAATCAACTGTGGTTCCCCCTCAATGTCCAAAACGTCTGATGGCAAATCCTCAATGGATGTGCTGCAATCTGGATCCTCGCCAGCCTCCAATCCGGTCGCAGCAGAGGAATCTGACAACAAAGCTTCGTGAGCCTCTGGGTTCTTATGGAAGAAATGCCTGGCGGAGGCTGGACAGATGAGGATTCCAGTCTAAACTTTTTAACATTCCTCTTCCCTAACAGCTGACCTTTGGGGCAGGAAGTCCCTTCCATTGTATCTCCAGCGAGAAGCTTAAGGCATTGGTTCTCATGATACAAAGAAGGGGAAGAAAGCCTACTCAGAAGGGTTTTAGGTAAGGAAGCCTGACAAATCAAACAAATCGTATGGTTGTCAGAAGCTTTTAGGCAAAAAAGACACTTATTGTGGCAGTGTTTATGAGGAATCTGTCTCCCGCACTGGCGTCTACCTTTCCTGGATAACATCAACCCCCTGAAGCAGCAACAAAAGCTAAGAAAAAAACAAAAATCCCAATGGGGTACTTATCTGCAATGGCTTGGTAACAGCAAGAAGATGTAGGTGTTGAAAGCGGAAAATGAAAGATGCGCTCAAATTAGCAAAAACAACATAGGCTTTCAGACCAATGATCTGGAGATGCATTCGGACAGACGGCAAAGAAGTTCTAAGGATGGTATGTTCAGACATCACCTTTATGCCCTACACTATGCAAAGCAGCATACATGTGACGTTTGGCATACCTTAAAGCAACAGTAGGCTTTGGTATACGGGCCAACGTTGGGCTATCCATGGCAGGGAATCTCATATGTTAGGAATACTGCAACAGCGAATGTAAGGACATCACTGGGTACAATGTATTTCAGTGCAGAACAGCAGCTATTACAGCAGTTTGAAAATGCAACTTTAAAGAAGTGCATAAAAAACAATAAATAGCACAGTAAACTTTTACAGTATAATGAAAATAAACAATGTTTCCAGATGTTTGTGTCTGTACAGGGCACTGACATACAGAGCTTTGTGTAAATATGTCAAATTTATACCAGCACTGGAAATACAGAAAACTGACTACTAAGCCTTCTGGCCAATAAAACTACTACACTTAAGAGACCTTTTGTGTGCTCCTCACCTCAGAAAGACCAGGTAAACACCTACTGATACAAGATGAATAATCCCAGTCCTCCTAATGTAAAATCATAACAACAGTGTCTGGACAGTAATGCATCAGGGAAAGAGATGGGTAGTAGAAGAAAGCCTGATCATAAGCTGCAGCTAACAGAAGGTGTGGAACTACATCTGGAAGGGACTTTTAAATGTGAGAAAAATAGATATCAGAAAATACTAGATTTCTTTTGGAAGGGGAACTAGGAAAAATCACAGAGATGAGACAGGCACAGATCTCCAAATCCCTCCTTACCTGACCTGAGGGAGGTAGACAACAGGGTTCCTCATCCTCACAGAAAGCCTGTACACTGGAAAAAGAAGCTGCTGTATATAACACAGACTGCTAAACAGGGCTTGAGGAAAAAAATGGTGCATCAGTTGGTAATCTCAAGAGCTTACTTACAGGCACCTGTAGCCACAGTCCGTACAATTTAGTTTTCTGGCCATATATGCATGAAGAGCAAAAAATGGGTTTATGCCAAACTTCTATTGGCTAGAAACTGCAAAATATGTCAGACAGTACTGAACAACTTGCGAGCTGAACTGGCAAGAGTTAAAGACAGGGTGTACCCGACCGGTAAAACACCCATGTAATCTCATGGATCTAACAGATAATCAAAATGGCAGGTTTATCTATAAAAGCAAAGACATGGCAAAAATGCAGAGTTTTTCCAAAACAAAAATTAGGCAAATGTAAGCTGTGATGTACTTTTTTAACTTGAGCTTTACTTCTTGAGAATCTCTCAAGAAAGCTTCATTAAATCAAATGAAGGGGAAGAAAGTACAGTTTTGTACCTACCATAAATGTAGATGTTCGAGGATCCCATTGCTGCAGTCCTATCTTTTCTGTCAGAAGACCCTAAAAGACAAGGCCCAAAATACCTGCACCAAAAATATGTACATATATAACAGAATATATACAAAAATTTAGCATGTAACCTCACCTACATCCTATCCCAAAGCAGAAGGGGAGGAGAGGGAGGCTGGAAATCAATAAAGAAAAGGAGCAGACAACATGCCTTGCAAAACAGCTGTGGCAAAAACCAGCCCTAGGACTTAGAGTAGATAGGAAGGTGATAATGCTTAGAGAAAGTATGCACTGAACCATAGCCCTAGTGGATGAGGCCCTAATCCAGCTGGAATCTCCTTGCCATGATGATAATCACATTTAAGAGACCTGAGGAGTTGTGTGTCAACTTACAGAAGATGCCAGATTGTTAGATGAAGAGTGAAGCTTGACATTGAGCAGAGATGACCATCCTTCTGAGATAATAGATGAGGAATCAGGCCACGGAGAGCCTTCCTTACCAGACTCCGTACTCCGTAGTAGTGGGTAGTGTTGCCGAGGCCAATCTGGAGCTATCAAAAATCATCCTTGCCCTGTGTTGTCCTGACCTTTAATAGTACCTTTGGAAGAAGAGGCCCAAAGAAGAAGACAGAGCATCCACTTTCTGTGCTGTGTGAAACCCCTTTGTGCAATACTGGCAGCTGGTGGTTTTAGTGGAAGCGAGAACAGATCTATGTCTGGAGTTCCCAAATTATTGTAATGACAGTGCAGTCCTGTGTCCATACATTTTGAGAGACCATATTTGATATGCAGTTTGGCATTCCTCAGCACCAGAGCTCATTGGAAGAATGATGAGAATAAGATACCATGAACTAAGGACTGTCAGACTGTCCTTGCAGTCACTGATGAATGAGAGAGGTGATGGAAGTAAAGTGATGATTTCTTTTGTTTGTCGGGGGTTAGCCATCTGGGCTGGCCTGCTGTATTCTCACTCTGCAGCACATGTCTTCTTGAGAGGAGACTGGACTTATTTTTTCGTGGAATACCAGAGCACCCTAGGCATCTTAGCACTGCATGTACATGTTCAGATGAAGAAGGTCTTCTTCTTTTTCTTGAGCCATCAGGCGGCAGTCCAAGTAAGGATAGATTTGAATTCCCTGAGCTTGAAGCCTGCTATCACTGGAGCCAGAACCTTTGAACTTCTCTAGGCGCAGTAGATAAATGAATGGCCAAATGATAGAAGAATTGAAATTTTCGAATTTCCAGCCTCATAACGAAGACTTCCCTGCAACTTAGCCGTATAGGCACATGAAGCTTGGGGGATTAAGGGATTTGTCGATAGTGCATCCATGAGCACAAGCCCAGAAGCTGTTGTAACGTCAACATCTTGAACTTGGGAATGTCCAGGAAAAAGTTGAGGAGAGAAATAAATCAAAAAAATCTCCACCGTGTTCCCTTCTTTGGTACTTAGGAACGATGAGAATAAAATCCTAGGCCTTTTCTGATGAGGGACTGGCTGAATGGCCCCTATCTGGAGTAACTGAGAGACTGCTTGTGAGCCTCTTTTCTTTGTGGAGGAGGAGCGTCTGGCATGCCTTGAAGGGGGCATTGTATGGAAAATAAAATCTGTAACCGTGGTGAATGATATCCAGCATCAAAAAGAGCTTACACCCACTTGTTCTTACACACTCAGACAACAATCCAACTCTTTACCTCAATACCTTCCCTCAAAGCATCCACCAAAGCCTTAGATTTCAATTGTGATGAATTCTGATTTTTTTTTAGCATGTGCATGACAATTCAATGCTCTCATGGCTAGAGTGGAAGAAGTATACACTTCTTTTCCCCACCTATCCAAAGCCCTTGCCTCTTTATCAGTGGGACAGGAAGCCTCTGCAATTCAACACAGGGAGAGGAGGAGCTAAGGGGGGTGCTGGGAAAAAAAAAACAAGAATTCCTAAGCCTTTTCCTGGAATCAGAATAATCCTGGCCTTCCCATTTAAAGTGCCCTCATGGGTGATGAGTCTCTGAAAATGAGAAATCCTCAGGAGGAGAAGCTGTGGAGTGTGGAATCATCCACATCAGAATCCAGAATAAGTAGGATACTCCTGCAACAGTGAAGTTGAGTTAAATTAAAACAAATACATTTTTCCTGTGGCTGCTGTGAATCTTGCAACGTCTCAAAGGTAAAACAGGTATAGAATGATAAAAATCTGAATAGTTTTGAGTATGCAAATGCTTTTAGTGGAAATGCAGTAAAACTTTTAGAACTTGAAACTAACTTCACAAATGTGCACACATCTACAGTACCTTCAGTTAAAAAAATCATTACTTGGACAATACACTACTTAACTCTTCCTTGCACTCACAATTATGATATTTTGAAAACAATAAAAGCATTATTCAAATTAAAACCAAACAGGAAGAACTTGTCATGAACTCATTTAAGCAGATAAACACAGCCACTGCCAAGTGACAATGCTATGGCTGCTGGACTGGCAGGTAGACTGCATTTCTGGAACGGGATCAAACTGGAGTCTAGTTCCCTCTAGAAAATATGCAACTGCTTTTTCAGCTTCAGAGTCAACGATAATTACAAATTCAGTACATATCTTCAGCTGCTGATTGAGACAGGCCCAAATACTTTTTCAGTTAGGATTCTTCCTTACCATTTGCCTGCTTAAACACTTTTATTTTGTATTCCTCATTTTCGCAAACTACGTCACTGCACAATATATACTATATTCCATCTCATGACCTACGCTCCCGTCACAAGTATCTACTATCTATTTACAAACCTCAAAGATCTAATGGGGTTAGTCTATATTTTCACTGTACTGTCAAATCATGGAATAGCAAAGCAATCGGACTTGTACTCCACTACTACTCCTTCAAGTCTAGAGTAAAAGAACATCTAACCAATAAATGGATCTGCCCGTGATCCTTGCCATCTTAATACTCTTTTCTATTCCCTTCTTCCAAACTCTTAATAGACTTTCTCTAGATATATCCTACTTCCCTTCCTGCTTTACCTATTTTCTAGCCTTACCTCTCTTTAATTCCTTAACATTCTAATGTCCTTTCTTTATATTCTTACACTAACCTTTAACTATTCCAGAATTTAACTGAAATGTACTATCCAGTTCTCCTGCCAGAAAAAGTATATGGCTTTTACGACATATTACTTATTCTGTTACATATTTTTCATGGATCATTATGTAACAAGCACATTAGGTACTCTCTTCTACCTTGTATATAATGTATGGTCAACTTTACTGCTTGCCTTTATATTTTGCTTATTTTTCTTTTATTGTATTTCACATATTGCACTATTTTATTACTGTATTAATATTTGTAACCGTTGTTCAATTTTCTAATTCTGTTTAATGTGTACTGTGGAGCTTTTCTCCCCGGGCCTCTGCTGAAAATGGGCTCATACCCAGTCGGACTTTCCCGGTAAACAAATGTCAAATAAATAAATACATAAATATTCTCTTTAAACAAATTTAAAGCTGCTTGAATACAAAATCTAATGTTAACTTTATTTTAAAGTAAAAGGTTTCTTTAATTTAATGCTGTTGCTGGTGATTTTTTTATTAGCCTAAGGATATGTACACCAGAACTGCTGGCTTTTGATTTTTGAAGAGACACTACTCAGACTACTGCAACCATACAAACATTTAATTGATGACTTACTTTAAGGGAAGAAAGTATTCACTTTACTGAAAAATATTTAGCGTGCATAATTAAGATGCTCAAGCAAAATAATTATATTCAAATTTCAATTAATGTTGGTAAGACTACACCGGAAAGCACTGGGTTCAGTTGGGTGAAATTCTGGAGGCCTTTAACAACTTTTTCTTTTTGCCACCACTCTTTAGCTGACTATCAGCTGCCACAAGCTTCTCGCCTCATTCACTGTGCCTACCTTAGCCTCCATCAGATTCACCCTGGATCCAATTCTGGGTCTGGTGAGATGATCAGGGAGAGTGGTGCAACATAATACTGATACTGGGGAGTGTGACCTAACCTCCCTCCCACCCCATGGCAGCCTTGCAAGCTACACAACTTGTGTCTTTGTCAGGTCCGTGCATGCTTCCATTCAGGTGCAACCTTCTGACCAAGTGGTACATCTTGTAACACAAAGCCTTCTTGGTTCGTAACACTTAACACAAGCCAAGGCTGCTGCCCACACCATATGGAAAGGTGAGCCAGTATCAGACACTTACTCCCATCCCCTATTCCAATCCTTCCAGGTCCTATGTTGCCCCTTGCACACAGGTTATGTGGAGTGCAATAAGGGCTATCTCTCTCTGTACCATGGGGCTGGCTCTAATAATTAAAACTCTTGATTTGTAGCTATATAGTACACCCTTACATGCGTGTGGCAAATGTTGGCTATTCCCTGAAGAAGCACTGTGCATTTATATGTTAATTGATGCCAGAGCTGCAGATTTAAAGTCCATACCATCAACTATAATTGGAAGCAGTGGTGTAGATAATGAGACTACAGACCTTATCTGCCAAAACTTGGTGGCAGCAGGTGGGATTATTTTCCTGTTCATTACATCCATTAAAAAACAGATGCCAAGTGCTAGACCAAAACTTCAAAAATGCTAATATCCATCTTGAAACAGTGTTCTAGAAATATGACAATGTTTATGAGACAACGACAAAAAATCCTACACTGTCTTCATTAATGATATTTTTTTCCCCTTCACTTTATTTCAGTGAAAAAGAAGAAAGAATGCTAATGCAGTGACATTCTAAAGCATATAAATGAATACAAGCTCACCTGCAATAATCTTTTGTCAGATGTGGCTGAAGGTGTAGGCATACTGGACATATTGCTCTCATCAAGATAAAGAGATGTGTCACGTGATGCACTAAGACAGGTATTGCTGTCATAATAATCAGGAGGCTGCAAAATAAAACAAATGTTTACATTCCATTGGTTCACAATACCATGAGGGCAGGAAAAACATGGTTAGTTATAATCCTCCTCCACTAATGACTCCATGACTCTATGTTAAGTGATATCACAGTGTCTCATCAACTAAGAATTGGTAAGCAAAGGTAAGGCATCAGTGCAGTGATTGGGTTACTGCCTGTGACACCAGTGCCATGGGTTCACCAAGTGTCCTTTAAGCCAAAGGGTAACATGTGGTATAACTGTCATTATTCTTGGTATTCTACAGACTAATAAGAGGTGACCTGTGTCTGACATTCAAGACATCCTCTGACCCAGTTCTGATGGATTTATTGCACATGAGCAAATGGCATCAGGGATACTCCGTCTAGGATCTAAACCTTTTTCTTCAACAGAAAAGTTTGGTGGGCCATGCATATCTATCAAGAGGATATTGCTGCTCTGGTGCAGACTCCCCATTCACATAAAAAGGTCATCGCTGTCCATATTCAAGTGCAACTAGGTTTTATGAATGGGAAACAGAATATTTACCCAACAACTGCCCCTTGAAAGTAACCCTACAGAACGGCATTTTCTTGCACACATTGTACCATACAGTCCACTGCCAAATCAATGAGCACTATAATGGTATTTCAGCTACAATCTTAACTTAAACAGCCTTAGAGGATGTTAAAGCAATATCTACTACATAATTATATGGAAATTTAAATTACAGCAACTTTCAATAAACTACTCTGCAAAACATGGTACTATGGCACAATATTTATTATGTACTGAAGCATTCTCTGTGGTATTACATGTGCAAGTAAGAGCAGCAACCATACTAATGGTGAACAACGGCAAGTCAGAACAAGTTTCACTTTATAGTATCAGCAATAGGAGATTTAACATGGCACTATGAAAAGTGTAAACTGTATCACTGGCATTGCTCTGGGGCAAACAGGAAATTGGGATAGGGTTCCTCAACAGTTTTCTGGATTGCATGCCTAGTAACCAGACATGTGACTGCACGAAACCAATTCATCTATGCAATTTTAATAATGAAGAAGTGCACAACACTAATTACTGTAGTACTTCAAAGTAACAAAAGTTACACACGTACCATAACATTAGATTTGAATGGATAACTCCATCTTCACCAACCAAAAGGACTTAGGCTGGCAGGAGATGAACATCCCAGCACTTAATACTTTCCCAGTCTACTGGCAGCTTCTCCTCTTATACATAATCCTGTGCAAAGGAGGATCCTCTCCAGATGTCAAACTGAGATGAAGGGAATTCAAATTACAAGCTATACGGACTTCCAAGATGGCTGCACATTTACAGCTTATTTCTAGCTCTCCCAGTGTGAAAACAGAAACTGAGCATAAAAGGCCAGCAGATTTGTTTTTATGTGAAAATTTCAATAACTGGCTAGTAAGTGCACTGCCTGCATGCCAGGAATAAAGAAATACAGAAGACCTGGAAAAAAATCAGCAACAAAACGTGAGGAAGAAACACTGACTGGGGAAAGTTCTGCAGCTGTTCAGCAAAAAACAACGTAACCTCCAGACATGAATTTCAGTAACCTACAGAAAGATACAAGATAACTGCACACAGACCTGCTTAAAATAAACAAAACACTGATGGAGTATATCAACACAAATAAAAGACTGAAAAAAATGGAAGAAGCTTTAAACAGATACTCAGATGAGATGGTAAAGCTGCAAAAATCAGAGGATGAAATGAAGAAAATGCTGGCTGAATATGAGACTGCTCAGGAGAAGATGTTTCAAAAATAATAGAATTGAGAGGAGAAAATCTTGAGATTTTCAGCAATACCAGAGAAGCTGGAAGGAACAGACTGCATTAATTTTATGAAAGCACAAATAAGCAACTGAACTGTTATTCCACAGCAGGAGTTGTTAGTTGAAAGGACACAGTGTGTGTACACTCCAAACCTGGTTATAAGAAAGCAACCTAGACCTGCAATAATAAAGATGCAATCCTACCAGCAGAAGAAAATGATTCAGACAAAACTGTGGCAGAAGAACAAAGTAATAAATGTGGGAAATAGCAGAGTGTTTGTGGAGAATGATTACTCGTACACCAAAAAGAAGGGGAGCAAATGTATTACACTATTCAATGAATGTCAAGATGCTGGTGTGAAATTCAGACTCTATACCCAGCTGTCTTCATGGTATTCTTCCCTGGAGGGATAAAATCATTTTTTGATGAAGTACATGCTAAGCAGGAAATACAAAAGTTTGTCCAACAAAAAGTAAGCTGTGAAACAGAAGGAGATTCTGCTTCTTGTTCTTCCAGTAATAAAGACAATATTGGACAGAAGGAAGGGAGCACAAGAGTTGACTAGAAGAACCAAGAGTACACTGGAAATGAAGCAGAGACCGATTTTTGGAGATGAACAGTAATAAAACCAGCAAAAATGTGGTATTATAATACAATAATTATATTTGAGAAATAGAACAAGAAAATCTGGAAATATTGGACATTTTCATAATTTGTTGGACTTGTAGTGGACTCTAAAGCATATGCCCTACTTCACGTCATTAATGTTCAGAAATGTGCTTTGGGTAGGGGAATAGGAGGGAGAAAATTAACTGCATGTAAAGATTTTTTTCCATTAAATAGTACTAATTTTGAGGCATGTGGTTTTCTTTACATGCTACAAAGTACAATTTTTCAGTTACTTTTAAGTATACTGGAGAGTGTAAAAAGGTGCTTTTTTTTCCTTTCCATTCATCCTTTTTCTCCCTTTCTTATTGTTCAGGTTTAAGAAACATAGGCACTGCAATGTAAAAAAAAAAAAAACTGGTTGAAAAAGCATGATAAAAAGAGAGATTGATGTGTTTTTCTCATTCTTGCATGGGGGAATGACTGGATAAACTATCTTAGATTGATTTAGTAACAATTTTTATGTGAGAACAAGTAAATGAAAAAGAACACTGAATATTATGAGGATTTTATTCTAAAAATACATGTATGTTCAGTAACAGTTTTGCAGCTGGCCTTCATGTTTCCATGGAAACGATCTGATAAAGAGAAACTGGCTGCCTGGTTCTCATGTCTGTATGGAGACAATCTGATAAAGAAAAACTGGATACAGTCTGGTGGAGAGTGACTGGCTGAGGGAAAAAAAAAGAAAAACTGACTAGGAGATAATGTTCTCTAAAGGCATTCAGGGGTTTTCCCAAGGTAGATAATGTCTCTGAAAGCATTCAGGGGCTTTTCCAAGGTAAATAATATCTCTGAAAGCATTCAGGGGCTTTAGCAAAGGTAGTTAATGTTCTCTGAAAGTATTTGGGGGTTTTCCCAACTGGGAGAGCTATAAAAATGAGACAAAACCAATCAGCACTTAGTAGAAGGGCAGCTGCACCATGCTTTTTAGCATGGATAACCTTTCTTTTAGGCTAACTCAAGTCTATGAGTATAGCTGTCAGTTTGGGACTTTTGTTCCTAGTAGGAGGGTAAAATTTCAATATTAGAAGGTGTACATAGCTTTGTGTGGTGGTATCAAGTTAATATGTTTTAGGGGTATTGGGGGTGTGGGTTTTCTGTTTGAGGGCTTTCAATAAAACAAAAAGTTTAATAAGACGTGACACAGGCTCAAATGAATATAACAAGAAGCAACTGTATAAAAGTTCAACCTGCCAAACAGTGTATTCAAGTAAAAAAAAAAAAAACTAGATATTTAACAAAAAAGGTGTATTATATAAAAGGCAGGAAAATAACTTTCTAAACAATGATGCTTTATATAATGTCCTTAAATGTAAATGGCCTCACTGATAAATACAAAAATGAAAGAGTAGTGAACTATATTAAAAATATAGAGTGCAAATAGCTATGTTACAGGAGACGCACTTAGAAATGAACATGTGAATTTGATAAAGGAAATCTTTCAGGATGGTTACTCAGCAGAATACCTGGACAAAGGAAAAGAGGAGTACTTATATTAACTGCAAGAGGAGCTCCAATGGTGATAGAATATAAAAAAGATAATAATGGCAGATTTGTAGTGCTAAGGGCTACTGGCAAGGGAGGAAGATTGTACTGGCACATATTTACATTCCACCTAAAACTGCTATAATGGAGCTTAAGAAAATTCTGGGAGAAATAATCAGTTTTCAGCAAGGAATATTACTTATAGGTGGGGACTGGAATTTGATATGCAGCAGTGAAGATGTGTCTGGGGGCCTAGAAGGAAAACTATAACAAAGGAAGGTAGATTTTTGAAAATATCTGGCATGGAAGATGTGAATTCAGCAATAGGAGTTTGGAGTGAATTTACATATTATCCCTCAAGCTATAAAAAAGAGGCTACATTACACAGAATTTACATTTCACAGGAATATGTGCATTTAATTGAACATCTTGACACTCAATCAATAATTATTTCAGATTATGCACCCATAAAAGCTAAAATAAAAGCAAAGGGTAATGAAATAAAAATGAGAAATTGGTGCCTATCTGTTGAAAAAGGGTCTATATCATGTGGTCAAAAGCTAATAATAGGAAACGACCACAACTTTGAAAACACCAGAACTTGAAGTTGCAATTGTGGGGGCCTGCGCCCCCTCCCCACAACCCAGCTAAATATATATACCAATTCTGAGATCAGACTACAGTGAGGAAAGGGCAAATACCCCTATCTACACTGTAGTGCGACCCCACAATAACAACTTTGAGTTCTGGTCTTTTTGAAGTTGTGGTCATTCACTATTATTACCTTTCAACCACATGATATAGACCCGAAATGAGGAATTTAAGAAATGGGTAGTAGAGATTATTCAGGAGCTGTTAGAGATGACCGAAATTTCTTCTGAAAATACTGCTAGGGAGTGGGATAAAATTAAAGTGGAATTTAAAAACTGGGTGGAAATTAAAGAAAGGGAGGTATAGTTAAGAAGTAACAAAAATTACATAGAGGGACTGACAAATGTTAAAGCACTGCAGAATAGGAGGAATCTCAGAACAAGAATAGAATCAACTGCAGAATGGTAGACAGAAAATGAGGAATTACCTTGATAATATGCACAAGTTTAGAAAGATTATTGTTAAGCAACTGTTTTTTGATAACAACACTAGAGCACAAAAACTTTTAGCATGATGACTCAGGCAACAGAATGCAAAAAGGGCCATCGCCAAACCTAGGGAGCCTAAAACAAGGAAGGTAACAAGAGATCCTGTAGAGATATTAGAAATATTTTGGAAATTCTATGGGAGTCTCTATAAAGCAGAGAAATATGACAATCAAGAAAAGATACAAATGGAAATGTTTATGGAAGAATTAAATATGCCAAGGTTAGAGATTGATGATGCTCGGTTACTAATGGTTAAGGTAGAAAGAGATGAGATAAAAATTGTGATGTATAACCAATCTACAGGAATGTCCCCAAAAAAGATGGCATTCTGTGGACGTTTGGAAACTAGGAGGAATAAAAATTGCTGAAGACGTGGAAGGCTTTGTTTAACTATATTTTAAGAGGAGAAGTACCAGCGTCCTGGAAGAAAGCAGTGATAACTTTAATACCTAAAAAGGGTAAAGATCCATCAGATCTAGCTTCATACAGGCCCATTTCAATACTATACCATGATTATAAAGTGCTCATGTCTACAATGGCTAAAAGAATGGCAAATGTAATGCCAAAACTGACAGATATGACTCAATGTGGTTTTGTGGGGGGGGAGGCAAACATTTGACAACATTAACAGAACACTAATGATCCAGAGGAAATCAAAATGTAAGAAAATACTATTATTGTTGGTGGGTCTTGATGCAGAGAAATCATGTGACAGTAAGCTGAGACTTTATGAGCAGGGTAATGGACACATTTGCATTTCCTGAAAAAAATTATAAGGTTTATTAGGAGGTTATATGAGGGATCAGAGGCACAAATTACAGTGGGTGGGGTCCTCTCTGATAATTTCTGCTTGAGCAGAAGAACCAGGCAGGGGTGTCCTCTTTCACCTTTATTATCTGCATTATATTTAGAACTACTGGCAAAGAAAATAAGGAACTCAGAAATTCAAGGATATAATTGGTCAGAGGCGGCCCATGCTACTGGACTGCAGCCCTCCCCCCCCAGCTGTAGAAGAAAGACCAAAGAAAGAAGAAAAAAAACTAAATAAAAGAAGAACAAAAATCGTGGACCTTTGCGCATGCGCACTAGCGGCATTTCCAACATCCAGACTGCTGCTGAACCAGTCCGGAGCATGCGCAAAGCTCTGGACTGATTCAGCAGCAGTCTGGAATAGAAACACAGCAGTCAGCATTCCAGAAGTCTATGCAGTTAGTTACAACTGCATAGACTGGAAAGGGATCGGACTGCAACTTCAGCAGGCTGGCCTGCTCTCGCAGGAAGGAAGGACGTCAACAAAGGATCGGGAAGCTTAGCGAGTGGATATATGGAGCTATACAGCAACGGAAGGCCCTGGACCTATGAACGTGTATTATTGCAAGCAACGGGGTGTGTGTGTGTGAAATGCCCCAGTTGCTGTATACTGGTGGCTAGAGAACACATGGTGGTGGGTAGAGAATACCTCAGGCTTGTACCCTATACCTTGGTTGTAGGTGGCAAGGGCCTGAATTCCCTACCCACCACCATTTGTAAAAAATTTGCAGATTTTTGCCTCATATTTGTTCTGTTCCTCATAAAATCTGTGGTTTCTGTATTTTTGTTACCTTACACCGTCAGTAGTGTAGTGGTGCAGTGGTAGCACTGTTGCCTGACAAAGTACAGTTGTGTACCATACCATAAATGTAGATGTTTGAGTGTATTCATTGTTGCAGTCATCACATTTGGGTTATCTGCTTGCAGTAGTCCTCAGTCGGCCTGATTATCAAAGTCTTGGGTCTTGCATCGGTTGCTGCCTCATCTTCCATGACGTCAGGTAGTCAGGAATATAAAGCATGCAGCCAACGCCATTACATCAGTTTTTCTTGCCCCAGACGTCATGTGCCCCCCTAATGGGAAGCAATTAAATATATATATATATATATATATATATATGTGTGTATATATATATATATATATATATATATATATATATATATATATATATATATATATATATATATATATATATATATATATATATATATATATATATATATATACATACACACACACACACACACACACACAAGATTATTCCTCCAGTAACAAAGCAAATACACCAAAAAGCTTTTAAGCATAGTAAAGGAGAGTAGAGGTATAGCCAAAAGAAGTCAGGGGGCTGGAGGGAGGGTAACCAGTATTGCAACAGAGAACACACTCAAACATCTACATTTATGGAAAGTGTACACAACTGTACTATGTTCTTCGTGTTTCACTGTTGCAGTTATCACACTTGGGTAGATTCCCAAAGCTAAGGATGGGAGGAGGAATTTAGATAGCATTAGGGCCAGCTAAAAGGCCCTGCAAGACTGCAGTGGCAAAGCCAGCTCTGGATTGACAGAAAATTTTTATATGGTAATTGCTTGGTGAAAGTATGTACAGAACTCCAGGTAGCAGCTTCTAGGATGTCCCTGGTAGGGACACCTCTGAGAAAGGCTGTAGAGGTAGATGCAGCCCTGGTTGAATGGGGTCTAATCCCCTGTGGGATAGGTTTTCCATGGTGCTTATAGCAGAAATGAATGCAATGGCCTATCCATTTAGAAATGGTTTGCTTTGGAATATCCTTCTCCTCTGCCCCTGCAGCAAATGCCACCAGCAGTTGTTCAGATTTCCTTTGAGGTTTAGTCATGTCCAAGTAAAAACTAATTTGTCTGTGCACATCTAAGGAGTGCAGTATCCTTCCCCCTTTGTTCTGTGGATTAGAAAAGAAGGTTGACAAATGAATGGTCTGATTAAGAGCCACACTGGATACCACCTTGGGTATGATGGAGGGATTGGTCCTGAGGGACACCCTGTCTGCATGAAAGATGATGAAAGGCTCCACTGCCATAAGGGCCTGTAATTCAGATAACCTTCTTGCTGAAGTGATTGCTAAAAGGAAGATTGTTTTCCAAGAAAGGAATTTTAACTCTGCACTTGCAGCTGGCTCAAAAGGAGGAAGAGTGAGTTTTTCCAATACAAAGTTAAGGCCCCAGGCTGGAATTGGGGCTCTCCTGAGTGGTCTTAAGTTTTTGGCCCCTCTGAGGAACTGCTTGAGCAGTGGATGAGAGAAGAGGGGTGGTTCTGTATTGTAATGAGCTGAAATGGCTGAGGCGTGAATTCTGATGGAGGAAAAAGAAAGGCCCTTGTGAAGCATCACAGTTAAGTATTGAAGAATCTGAGGTAAATTGGGCACTGCTGTGCCAATCCCTTGAGTATGGTTCCAGGCACAGAATTATTTCCATTTTTCAGCATAAGATTTTCTAGTACTAGGCCTCCTTGCCTCCAAAATGACATCCAACACAGCCAGGCTGCCAGGTTCAGGGTTTGAAGCTGAGGGTGCAGAATCTGGCTCTCCTGCTGGGACAGCAGGGTAAGGGTCTGAGGCAGATGCCATGGAGCCAGCAGTGACAAACTGCGCAAGAGGGGGTACCAGTGTTGGTGTGGCCAGTCTGGTGTGATCAGTATTGCCTGTTTGATCTTTAGTAGTACTTCGGAGAGGACAGGCAGAGGAGGAAAGGCATAAACTGATAGATTTTTTCCAACAGAAAGACAGAGCATCCACTTTCCAAGCTTGTTTGTGGGGAGTCCTTGTGCAGAATTTGTCCAATTGGTAGTTCTGGGGGGAGGCAAACAGGTCTATATCTGGGCTCCCCCATTTGCTTATCAACATGTTGAAAGTCTTTGGTTCCAGTTTCCACTCGTGTTGGTCCATGAGATTTCTGCTTAGTTCTTCTGCTAGTGTATTTAGTTTTCCTGACAGGAAATGTGCCTGTAGATGCACTTGGTAGCTCAAGGCTGTGTCCCACAGAATCATGGCTAGTCTGCATAGGGGGTAAGAATGGGTACCCCCCTGCTTGTTTATGTACCACATAACAGTGGTGCTGTCCGTCTTTACCATTAATTGTCCTGGAAGAATGTGGTCCTTGAAGGCTGTCAGAGCATTCTGTATAGCTAACATTTCTTTTTGATTGATATACAGGTGCATTTGACTTGGGTTCCATTTGCCCTGAATGCACTTCCCTGCCAGGTGAGCCCCCGCATGCATAGCCTGATGCGTCTGTTGTTAGAGTTTGGGTGGCAGGGGGTGGAGTGAATGGTAGTCCCTTGTTTTGGTGGCAGGCCTCTGCCCAACAAAGGAACTCTAACCGTAGGCAAGGTATGACAGGAATCATTGCTTCCAGATCCTGAGAATGTTGACACCATAGGCTTTTTAGACACCATTGTAGTTTCCTCATATGGAATTAGTAGAATGCAGGAGGCCATGAACCCCAAGGCTTGCAGTATTTTCCTTGCAGATAGCATGGTTTTTATGACCATTAGTTTGAAGTAAGTTGTCAAATGATTTTATTTCTCTGGCGTGAGGAAAGCCATCTGGGAAGTTGTGTTCAAGCTTGCTCCCAGGAACATAATTTGTTGACAGGGTACCAGATGAGATTTTATTTCGTTTATGGTGTACCCCAGACAAGTTAGCACGTTCTGTACAAATGCCAGATGATTCAAAAGTATGTCCTGGCTTTCTGTCTGAATTAGACAACTGTCCAGGTATGGGTATATTTGAATATTTATTTGCCTGTAAAATGCAATGACTGGAGCTAAGCACTTTGTGAATACCCTGGGCGCAGTAGATAAGCCAAAGGGCAGTGCAGAGAACTGACAGTGCGTGTAGCCTGCTTTGAAGCGTAGGTATCTTCTGCAAGATTCCCTGATTGGGATGTGCAGGTAGGCCTCCTTTAAATCCAGTGTTGCCAACCAGGCATCTTTGACTAGCATAGGAAGTAACTGGTGAAGAGTTAGCATCTTGAATTTTGGAATCACCAAAAAGGTGTTTAAGATGGAAAGGTCAAGGATGGGATGCCATGAATTGTCTTTTCTGGGTACCAGGAAAAGTCTTGAGTAGATACCTTGTCCCTTTTCCTCTTCTGGTACAATTTGAATAGCCTTTATTCTTAAAAGAGGGAGTACTTGCTTTTGAGCCTCTGCCCACTGATTTGGGGGTAGATCTGGCCAACTGTATGGGGTTGGTAACTTGTGGAAGTGAAGTCTGTATCCCTGGGAAACTATATTTAAAACCCATTTGTCCTGGGTAATGAATTCCCAGTTTTTTTGCCTGCAGAGCAATCTTTCCCCCCTAAAGGAGCAGTCAGTTGAGAAGTGCTTGGAAGTTTTAAAGTTAAGTCATTGAGACAGTTTACCATAGGGGGAGTCTTACTACTACCTGATTTGGAAGTGGGAGCCCCCCCCACTGCTTAGTCCTGTGCATACCCTGGGACTGAAGCCTGGGTGTTCTGCTAGTTCTGGGTTTGGACTGGGAAGGCCTGGAAGAGGCAAGAAAAGACCAGTTCTTAGAGGGCTAATGCCTACTAAATCTTGGAGGTTGTACTTGTAAGAAATCTTTCACAGTTTGCATAGATTTAGTTTTTTCCTCCATCTTTTTAAGAACTTCTTCTGCTTTGTTGCCAAACAGGAGGTCCTGATTTAAGGGATCATCCAGCAGTTTAGCTTTAACATGATCTGGCAAAGACTGCTCCTTAAGCCAAGCATGTCTTCTAAGTACAGACCCAGTGACAGCAGCTTTGCAAGATGCCTCTAGTGAATCAAAACCACACTGCAAAGTATGCTTTCCAACCTGTTCAGCAGAATGCATTAAATCCTGTAAATCCTTATTTTCAGCACAGTCAGGAATCAACATTATTTTCTGCTTAAGCAATCCAATAATATGCTGCTGATACTTTAACATATGAAACTGGCAGTTTAAGGCCCTAAGGGCCAAAGCTGCAGAAGTGTATACCTTCTTACCCCATCTATCCAGTGCACTGGAGTCTCTATCAGAGGGGGTAGGATTTTTGGCAGTAGTAGCCTTAATGCCCTTGGGTCCCTGTGAAATGGTCTCAGGATCCGCTGTAGAATTTTTAAAAAGTAACTTGTGAGAATCAGGAACCCTGTAATATCTATCAGGTTTTCTGGGAGCAGGAGGTAGAGAGTCAGGGGCCAAGCTAGATTCCGAAAAGGCATAATCAACAATGTCTAGTACAGGAGGGATAGCTAAAGGCCTGTGTCCCTAAGACTCTCTTTAGAATCAGAGTAATCCCGGCTTTCCCAGCAAAAGTGCTCCCTAAGAGTATGCAGGGTTTCACCAAAAGAGAAATCCTCTGGGGGGAAGCAGAGGGAATAGAGTCCTCTGCATCAGAATCCTCATAGGTAGATAAGGGTAAATCCTGGCCATCAGAAGAAACAGAAATTTCAGAATCCTGGGCAGAAGTATCAAAAGCAAATTCAGTCCTAGGTCTCCTGGAGGGGGAAGGTTGGCTTCCCCTGATTAAAGTAATAAGGTCTTCAGCCATTCTTATCATTTGTTTTTTAGGCATAGAGGCCTTACCATGCGGTCTAGGCATGGTTCGAGTTTTAGGTCTTGAAGAAGAAGATGGCGTTGGTTTAATATGCAAGTCAGCAGGCCTGACTACACCCTCAGAAGCCGGGACCTGCACAGCGGCTCCGGAACCATCCAAGGTAGAGACATCCGCAGGTGCCACAGTTAAAGCATCTCGCGGCATACCGGACTCCGAATGGGTCTCAGTGGAGGCCTGCGAATCTGAAGTAACAGGTATCAGGGGCTGCGAAGGTGCCTCACTGAGTACTGACAAACTGGCGACTGGCTTAGGAGAAGTGTCGTCGGCAGCTTTGGACCTAAGCGGTCTGTCTCTGTCTTTATCTTTGCGTTTTTTCGGAATGTTGGTAGTTGGATGGCTTACCGAAGACATATCTGGATAATTAAACCGAGTAACAAAATATTTAGAAGCTTAAATATACCGATGATGAATAGTTCTTTGCTTAAATAAGGCACAAAACCGACAGCAAGGTACATCGTGGTCAGGGCCAAGGCAAGGAATACAGTCCAAATTAAAATCGTTGTGAGGTATTTGCTTTCTACAAGAAATACAATTATTGACTTTTACTGACATCGGATTAGAGCAAGAAAAAGTTTCCCCAACGCAGTACTTAGCTTTAGTTGAAGACTTCAGTTCTGAAACTCGAAAACGAAATTTTCAGGAGTCGGCCGACCGGCACTTGCGAACTGCTTCTGCTTCGGGCACCACACAGCAAGAAAGACTGATATATTGGCGGTGGCTGCATATTTTATACCCCTGACTACTTGACGTCACGGCAGATGAGAGAGCAACTGACGCAGGACCCAAGACTTTGATAATCAGGCCGACTGAGGGCTACTGCAATCAGATAACCCAAATGTGATGACTGCAACAGTGAAACACGAAGAACATCTACAGGTTCTCTGGTTTGATTCTTGGCTGGGGTGCCTTCTGTGTGGAGTCTGCATGTTCTCCCAGTCTTAAAAAGACATATGTCTGGAGTGTTTCTCCCTAGGCCTCTGCTGAAAATTGGCTTTTGCTCCAAGTCAGACTTTCCTGGTTAACAAATATTAAATAAATAAAAATAACAGGCATTTGAATTTCAGACTTCATATTCTTCAGAAAGTACATGGTAACACAAAATCTTTTATTCTAGCAATTTTCTTTTATAACATGGGTATTTGAAATTTGTCCCTATTTTGGGGGTGTATTCCCCCATTATTGGCTTTGTTCAGGTGTTTTGTGCTAAGAGGTTGACAGCTATGTTGAGAACTGAATTCACTAAATGGTAGTCATTTAAGTTTCAGTCTTCCCTCTGTTTCACAAAACAAATGATTTGGCACAGTGGTATGTTGCTCTGACTGTTTTGCACAGGGTCCTGGGTTCAATACTTGGCAGTGAAATGTATGGAGATAACAAAGCATTTTTTTCTAGCAACTTTCCAACATTAGACAAGCAATGTTTAAAATGTGTCCCTTGTTTTTGAGCTTTTGCCCCCACCAATATATTTTGGCTTTTTCCAGATTTCTTGTGCTGCAAAGTTCAGAGATACAGCCGAGTATCAAGTAGATTTTACAAGAAGCTGAGAGCTGCAGGGGAACAAAAGTTTAGTGCTGCTTATGCTGTGTCTGCTTGCATTGTTAATAGCACAACAGGTAGCGTACTTCCGTTTGATGCAGAAGGCTATGGGTTCTACTCCCATAGTAGATAGATGCATTGCTGATACTGTACTGTGTTGTAAAGCTGATGGATGCTGCAGTTCCTTTTGGCAAAATACCAAGTAACTATGAACCTGTTATCAGTTTGCCATTCATTCCCTATTGCAATATTACTAGCTTATCATTTTTTTAATGCAACATAGGCAATTTATTCCTCAAGGGCAACATGTACTTTATTTGTAAATGAAACAATGAAATATAAAGTTGTTTGCTAGCAGCAACCTCTTCATTAGTTACATATTTCTTTAATGTGGAATTATTTAGATGACTTTTACTTCTTCAGAGATTGTGCATATTTACTGATACTGGTGGACTGTAGAAGTTTGAGTAGTCTTTTATGATGGAAATGTTCTGAATTGGGCAGTTTTGTCATTATTGGTGCATGCATTTTGTTTAATTGTTTACTGGAAAAATGTTAATGAATTGGACAGTTTTATCATTATTGGTGCATGCATTTTGTTTCATTCTTTACTGGAAAAATGTTCAAAACAATAAATTTAAAACGCCCGCTAACAACTGTACTGTATTGCACAAGGAATATAATTTAATACAATCAGGAAGGTGTATCAAAGAGCACGAGTATGGTTTGTGTGCAAGGGGCCTATGATTTGAAAACAGCCCAAAGTTAATCTTTATCTGCCACTGGCAAAATGTATTTTCTTTGAATGTAGGTTTCAATGCTGTTTCAATGAATGTGAGTTTCAAGGGCACAGAAGTTTTAATGCCAAGTCTGTTTTCATTGTAAAACTGCATTGCTTTGTTTAGCAGATGTCTTAGTGCTTGTTCTGTAAAATGCAAAATAAAACTTTCAAATGAAGTCCAAATCATCGCAGAAGTAAAGCAATATGCACATTAGTGTTTAAGGTAAATGGGGTGAAATAGCCAAGTAATGGTTCATTGGAATGGCTGCAGGGGGGAGGCTCCATTCGACCATGATTTTGTGAGGGGGAAGGGTGGCAAACTCAAAGACAGCCCGGCTGAACTATACCTCTCAACTGTCCAGATTTCCACAGAATGAATAGATTTTTGCTTCTTATTTTTGGTTTGTTCCTCATAAAATTTGTGGTTTTCTGGCAAATCATTTATGAATTAAGTCACTAAATAATGACAGACACTGAGTTTCAGACTTCATAACCTTCAGAAAAATGCATGCTTTAAGACCGGTTATATTCTATCAACTGTCTCAGTTTATACAAATGCAATTTTTAGTACTGTTTATATGTTCCCCCAATATATTTGGCCTTGTCCAGATTTCCTGCATTAACAGGTAGAGAGGTACGTGCAAATAAATTGCTTTATAGAATTAGGCATATCCCAACCTCTCAATTGTCCCCAATTTTAGCTCAAAATGTTGCTCTTCCCCTAATAATCCCTCCACAAAATTGCAATTTTGGAAGAAAATGTGGAGGGTTTACAATTAATAAATAACTGTAACAATCAGTTATACACTACTTTCATTTCAGAAATGCATGTAGATTATTTTATTTTGTCAGCAGCTCGTTATTAGTACTAATATTAAAAAAAGTGTCCCTTCTTTGACACGTTCCCAGCTGTATTGTGTGGCTATTTTATATTTTTGCATCAGATTTTTGGTCTATTTTTCATAAAATTGTGTTTTTTTGGCAAATTTGTGACAAATCATTAAAGACTGAAGTTAGAAAATAATGACAGACATTTGAGTTTCAGATTTTATACCATTCAGAAAATTCATACTAATGCAAGACCTACTATTATCTTTCTAAGTTTATAAGAGCAATATTTAAAAATTGTCCTTATTTTTGGGCCTTTGTCCCACTTCTATGTATGGCTTTGCCCAGATGTCTTGCTCTGAGGTTGAGAGGTATGACAAATGTATCAGGGCCACCACAGTCAGAGATATTTCAAATTGTGACATACTTGTTGCACCCCACTACCCCATGTAGTGACTCTGGATGTGCCAAGCTAGGCAAGGAGCAGTTATGCAGTGTAAATGTGCAGAGTATCCCCCCATCCAGGGTAGACACAAGTACTACAGTTCCTTGATTTTGCAGAATGTTCTGGTTTCTGTCATATTTTTATACTGTTGATTTATGCTTATAATTATTCAAAAAGTGCCTGTTGCTCTGTGTTTAAGCAGCACTGCTTTAATGACCATCAGGTAAGCTTGTCTGAGATTGTAAGATGCAAGTAAGCTTTAATAAGCATACTGTTAAAGAATTGCCAACATTGAAAGCCTTTCTGTTGTTGCCATGCAGAAAATACTTACATAACTAGATAACGTATAAGCCTTGGGTATTGAAATGCATATGACAGTATTTGTAATAAAGGACAAGATTACATTATTTTAAGAAGCTCATTACATTTGTTGGAGACTTGCAGTCATCTTTGCAGGCTTTACCTGTAAACTAAACAGAATGCCAATCTATCACGTATGGTCCATAACCTGTAGAGTAGTCCTTTAAGCAATGTATCTTGAGCTTGTTTCTTGTTTGCTTTTCATTTTTCACTTTGATCATGTTTTCCCCATGAAACAAGTAGATAATTCTTGTCAGGCAGCAGGTCTTTTTTGGATAAGAAACATTTTTACAAGTGGGTGTATCACAGACATTACTACTTTCGGCATGTTACTTGGTACTTTAATAAAGCTGAATATAAATTATAATAATTAAATTATAATTAGAACTGCAGTGCAGGGAGAAGTGGTTTGAGTTGATTGCTGCTTGTTTTTCGTATACTTGATTTGGACTGGCATTCCAGTAATGTATTTAAAAAGTAATTTATTTTTTGCTGCCTCACAACCTTTTTGTTTCCATTTAGATATTAAGTAAGCTGTCATGCAGACAATGCATTGAAATGTGTTTTTTCTTCTACACTTTATTTTGTCTTGACTGGATTCTCATAATGACGGTCTGGCACCCAGGGCAGTGTATTTAATTAAAGTTACAGTTTTTGTGGTTTTGTGCATAGCTCCTCCCCTTTCTAGTTGGCCAAACCCCTTCCCATTGACCCTACACATTCAGCTGTCTCCTGCAGCCCCACTTTGATTGGAAGTCACCAGCCGCCACTGTAATTGGTATGGTAGTCAAGAAAAGCTGGCCTTATTTGCAGACATTATTTTGTACCTGACAGAAACAGAAAGAGACACTCCAGTGTTGTGGAGCATTTTGAGACAGTTTCAGATGTTTTTGGGATATTAAAGTAATGAAGCAAAAACAAAGACAGTAGCAGTAAATTATATACCCACACACTAACTGCTTCAGGAATATCCATATTTATGGGGACATGATGAAAAAAGAAGTTATATACTTACCATCACATTCCATCCAAGCCTTTTTTGGGCACACGTGTTCAGACAGGATGGTGTGCATTTGTCTAGATCAGCAAAGAGAATTTTTGCTGCAGATATTTTGCAATATTTGACATACACTAGCCAGGATTTTTGCAAGGTCAAAAATTTAACACTTCACAGATAGCAACATTTGATGCATCTCTGATAGTTGTTAATGCTAGGAGCATTAATAATACAGTTTTTTTATTAGAAAATTTGCTACGTTCCCACAAGATTGATGTTATAGTTTGTGAAACATGGTTAAAGAACAATGACTGGAAACCAGTTCTCTCAGGGTATAAATGTTTTTACTGTAACAGACATTCTAACAAAAAATCAGGTGGAGGTGTTATGATAGGCATTAAAGATAGCTATGAGACTTGTGATTATTACATGTTCAATGATAATACCAATACTACAGACTTTGTAACAGTGACAATAAAGACAACCCTGTAACATATAACAATTGTTGGAGTGTACAGACCACCAAAGTCAAGTGCAGATGATCTAGAGGAATTCATACATTTCTTACATATAACACAGGAGGGAAGAATAATATTAGCTGGGGACTTACATTTACCAGAAACAGACTCTGGCTACTGAGACTTGTCTGCATACATCACCTGGACATAAGCTGATTTAAGTATATTTTCTGCACTTATTTAATATTTGAGTGAGTAAATATTGTGTGTCTTGGATTCAGTAAATATTGTGTGTGTGTCTGAATCTCTGCAGTAGTTGTTAGACTGCTTTGAAATTCCTATTTTAAGTGTTAATTAGCTTGGGAGTTTCTGCTAGCATTAAAATCTGTGTTGGTTACATTTCTAGTAATCATTTTAAATCGAGTTGCTGGCTACTGAGACTTGTCTGCATACATCAACTGGACATAAGCTGATTTAAGTATATTTTCTGTACTTATTTAAGATTTGAGTGAGTAAATATTGTGTCTTGGATTCAGTAAATATTGTGTGCGTCTCTGAATCTCTGCAGTAGTTGTTAGACTGCTTTGAAATTCCTTTGTTAAGTGTTAATTAGCTTGGGGTTTCTGCTAGCATTAAAATCTGTGTTGGTTACATTTCTAGTAATCATTTTAAATCGAGTTTCTGGCTACTGAGACTTGTCTGCATACATCAACTGGACATAAGCTGATTTAAGTATATTTTCTGCACTTATTTAAGATTTGTGTGAGTAAATATTGTGTGTCTTGGATTCAGTAAATATTGTGTGTGTCTCTGAATCTCTGCAGTAGTTCCACACCCCCCCTCCCTGTTTCTTGTTGTGGTGTTAATCTTGGGTGGCTTTGGAATTGCCCGCCCCTGCTGTAAATCTCTTTCTACACACTCCTCCTGGACCCATCTCATTCGCTCACTCAACTGAGTACAGTGAGATCATATTTTGATTTTAGATACTCTTACCAGTCCCATCTCCTCTGCAGTGTACAGAGAGAGCACTTGGGAAGGGAATTCCCCTATAGTATCTTAATCTGCTCTGTTTCCTCCATCTCAAAAAATAAATAAATAAATAAATTAAAAAAAAGAAAATGTTGCACTTCATCTGCCTTACTGTATTTGTTTCTTCCTACTTTATTACCTTATTTTGCTTTTGCCTCTTTTAACATTTTAAAGTGGAACCTGTGTGTTGAGAGACAGCCTTACAAGACTATCTGCAAATATAAAGAGCTGAGTATATTTTTCTGTATTATTCTGTATTATAGAGCTAAATTGTTGCTTAGATATCTGTTGTCTTACTGTTCTGCAAATATACAGAGATCAGTATATATTTTTTTGGTTTTATAATTTGCACTCTGACTCCTCACATCTCTGTTGAAACTGGTTTTCCCACCCTCCCCCTCCCTGTTCTTGGTTGTAGTTTAAATTTGGTGGCTTTTGCACTGCCCGCCCCACTGCAGATTTGATCTAGGACACTCCCCCAGTCCCATCTCTTTACCGCATTCCACCTAATAAACCCTGTCTGCACTTGCTTTTAGTCCTTTTTAATTTAATTACATGTTTTCAAACTGTGTGTGGACTAATATTGCTACATACTCAAGGGTGCCAGCTTGCACTGCATGTGGATTGTTTTTACTACTGTTTTTGCTACTTTTCTGAAAAAAAAAATCTGCTTTTACTGTATTTGTGTTTCTTCCTACTTTATTTTGCTTTTGCTTCATCTTAAAAGTACTCAATTGTATTTATTACTGCTTGGTGTATCTCATGCTAAGCCTTTTAGTTTAAGCATTTGGGCTTTAGACCAGTTGTTTTACATTAAGAAGGTTTGTGGTCTGCACTGTGGTGGCAGAACAGGTAGCTTACATCCTTCTAAGTTGGGAACTGCTGATTGAGGGCTCAGTGTCTGTTATTCTAAAAGTGTATTAATTCTGGTTTAAGCACTTGGGCTTCAGGCCAGTTATTTTACATTAAGAATGTTCGTGGTCTGCACTCTTGTGGGAGGAGAGGCTGGACTCTGCCCTTCTGAGCTGGGAATTTCTGGTTAAAGGCTTATAGTGCCTGTATATTTGAACTGTTTCTTACTGAAATTGGTACACCTTGTTTGCTGTAGCAAAGACTAGATCCAGGCCTGCTGAATCTAGCTTTGTTTGTATGCTTGTTGTTTGTTTGCTTATTTCCCTGAAAAGCTAATTCCACCTAAAACGCGGCTTTTCAGCGCTTCTGTGGATCCCTAGTGATATCTGCATTGTTTACTGTACTTATTTCCTTGTTTCATTTGAAAGAAAGTTACTGTTTGTTGTTTTTGCATTTAAGTTACCTGTAACACATTGCATTTAAGTTACCTGGCACTTGCTCACTAAAGCAATTATATAAGTCAGCACTAACAAATTAAAAACACTACACCCTCACAAACTCCCCTTGAGTACCTTGTTCCCCATTAGCCCTTTTTTTTCAATTATAAAGGAATTCCCAATACTATTGTAGCATGTCCAAAAGTCAGCTGTCAATCTCCTCTCCGGTCCAGCTGGTGAATCTGTGAATCTTGAGGCAATGTTAAAACTGCTTCATGTACACAGACAACCCTCTCCTCCCAACAAATTCCAACACATGTGAGAGATGCAACCATATAGCCATACTGGAGGCTAAGCTCTCTCAACTCAGTACTGGCGAAACCAGTCAGGAGGAGAAGGAAACCACACTCACTACAATTCCAGTCTCACACAGACCTACCACGACAGCAAACCAAACACATAAACACACAAAAACATACTCGGAGGCTCTAAATAAAAATCTGCATAAGCAGCAGAGACCTCCAAAGCAGACATCCAAGCAACCGCTACTCCAAAACAAAACACGTGCAACACATAGCTCACAAAGCCAGTGTGCCAAACAGTCACAGCCCTTAAGGCTAAACAACACACCTGATACACTTGTAATAGGTGACTCTATCGTCAGGCACACTGACGTCCCGCTCACCAGGCTGAACAAGGAGAAGGTCACGGTGAGCTGCCTGTCGGGCGCTAGGATCTGCCACATAACACAAGCACTAAGATCACTCCAAGGCAAGTACAAATAAGACTCAGTCATTGTCCATGCTGGTGTGAATGACCTGAGACATACCTCCCTGGACTACATGAAAAGAGACAGAGGAGCTCTCTGAGCATGTGGCCCAGGCCGGTATGACCCTGACCTTGAGTAGCATCTTACCCTCACCAAGAATGATGCCACAAATTTCAACAACTGGCTTAAGTATTGGTGTCATTCAAAGGGGATCCAATGCCTGTCAGCCTGGGATTACATGCTCGACAAGCCACGATGCTTCGCTAGGAATGGCTTGCATCTGTCACCCCTGGGCTTTCGGATATTGGCAAAGGCTCTTGCTACCCCCATAGTGCCTTTTTTAGGCAAAGCTCAAAAGACAAACCCATCTCCATAGGTATCACAAGGGATAAGAAACTAAGAGTAATGCTACTCAACACCAGAAGTCTAAACCTCAAAATGCACGCACTCGAAACTCTCCTTAGCATGGAGAACATCGATATCTGTGCAGTAACAGAAACCTGGTTCAAGGCTCCCGAGAGCACCCCAGCACTACCAGGTTTATACCTCATACCATGCTTTTCGGCCCCAAAACTTGAACCAAACCACAAAAGGAGGGGGGAGTATCAATATTCGTCAAAGATACCCACACCTCCAGGTTGGTGGCACAGCACGAAGCATCAGAGACTATCCATGTGCAACTAACAGTGGGTAAAACTGCCTTCCAGTTTATAGCCTGCTACAGACCACCCTCCCAAACCCAGGAACCCCACTCGGCCTTCCTGAGAACACTGGAAAATATGAAGGTCTCTCCAAACACCATTATATTGGGCGACTTCAACTACCCAAACATAGACTGGGAGCATTACTCTAGCTCCAACACCCTAGCCCAAAGGTTCTTAGAATTTATAAACTCAAATGCTATGGAACAACTTGTTACCACTCCCACAGAGGGGAAAACATACTAGACCTGATCATCACCAACATGGGGACTCTATGCTCCAGACCAGAAGTGTATCCCTAATTGGTAAGATCATACCATAAACTAATCTCACTGGATATTCACATCCCTACTCCACCCCCTGCCCTGAAAACCACAGTGAAAACTTCTCTAAAGCAAATTTAACACTCCTCAAAACCGAAGTGGAATCCTTCAAAGCCCCCGGGCCTGTGGAAAATACGGCCCAGACCGCAGAATCCTTTATAAACGCATTCTATGAACACCTTCAGGAATGCATGGATCATGCAATCCCAAATAAAACCACGACACAATCCTCCAAAGGCAGACGTCCTTGTCTGGTGGACCCCAGCCATAAACAAACTATACAATAGAAGGAGGAAGCTACTATATGATAGAGCAAAATCCCAAAAAGGGAAGGCAACTCTGATCAGTATTAGCAAAAAACTACAGGCACTCATAAAATCATCTAAGGCCAGTTTTGAGAGAAAAATTGCACAGGACACTAAGGATAATCACAAGGCCTTCTTTAGTTATGTTAGGAACCTGGGTGGGAATTCCCAGATATGCTCAGAATTAGTCCAAAATGACAAAAAATACACCAAACCCACAGACATTGCCAACATCTTAGCTGACAGGTTCAGCGCAAACTTCTCCCCCCCCGCCCACCAAACGGGCAAATATCGTTCCCAGCAGAGTGCTGCCCCCCTGACATCACAGATGCTCAGGTAAGAGCTGCCCTCTCCAAAGCAAAAAACACAGCATCAATAGGACCAGATGGTGTCCTGGGCTGCGTGCTACATGAACTCCAAGAAGAGCTAAACCCAAACATAAAACTACTGTTCAATCTCAGCCTTACTACAGGATATGTACCCAAAGAGTGGCGTACAGCAACAGTGGTCCCTCTCCACAAAGGTGGTGCCTCAACGGATCCTGGAAACTATCACCCCATAAGCCTGACTAGCTTGGTCTGCAAAGCTATGGAAAGGATCATCATGGACCTCATAAATAAAGATATTGGGGACCTACAGACACTGGATCCTACCCAGTTTGGCTTTGTTAAGTGCAGATCCTGCCTCTTAAACCTGGTTGATTTCTTTGAAACGGTCACCAAGGCCATTGACGAGGGGAAGGTGCTCCACACAGCCTACCTGGACCTCGCAAAAGCCTTCGATACAATACCCCACTCGGGCATTATAGATAAGCTCACCAGCTTAAATATAAACCCCTATGTCACTAGATGGGTTGCAAACTGGCTCAAGGACAGAACCCACATGGTTAGAATTGCTGGAGCCATGTCAGACGCCAAACCAGTTACAAGTGGTGTCCCACAAGGCTCAGTCCTGGGACCTCTCTTGTTTGGTATATATTTCTCGGAGGTACAGGCCAACACGGAAGGACTGTGGCTGACCAAGTTCGCAGATGACTGCAAACTGGGCACCATAATCAACTCTCCAGCCGACACAAGCATCCTCCAAAAGGGTCTCATAGAAACAGACAACTGGTGCCAGAGCCATGGCCTCAAGCTAAATGCCAAAAAGTGTATAGTCATCCCCTTTAGCAAAAACAAAGTGCCCACAAATTACCACATAGGTGGTAATCCATTAAGTACAGAAGAAGTAATTAGGGACCTGGGGACCCAAGTTGATAGCAATCTCTCATTTGACAACCACGTGGCCAAAGTGGTTAGAAAAACATTTTATATATCCCACCTAATCATGAAGGGATTCACATCTAGATCAGGGGAGGTCATTGTGCCTCTTTACTCATCCCTCATCAGGCCCATAATTGAGTACAATGCCCCTTTTGGGATGTACCTTACCAGACACCTGCAGCAACTGGAAAGACCCCAAAAGTACCTCACCAAGAGGATCAAAGGGCTCAAACAGATGCCATATGCTGCCCGGTTAAAGAAACTCCAGCTCTACTCAGTGGCATACCGCCTGCTCAGAGGCGATCTGTGCCTGACATATAAAGCCATGTCCAACCCAGAATTAATGGACATGCTGCACCTCAGAAAATCCAAATCCCATCGAGCTACACGCTCGAGAGACTTGAACCTCAGCACTGAAATAAATAGGACATGCTGGAGGGACAGATTCATAACCCAGAGGCTCCCTTCACTCTGGAATAAAATCCCAGTCCAGGTTAGGCAGAGTCCCTCATTGACTCTCTTCAAGAGGAATCTTGATGAGTGGATGGGAGATCGTAGGTTTACCCCGGGTATCACTTCTTTGTCCCTGTTAGACAGAGGCACAGTATAGGGCATAGCAAAATTAATTTAAAATGGGTGGCGAAAGCCAAACACACTCTGGCTAGGCTTATAAATGCCCTAGGGCAGATAACCTAGTAAGATCCTATGAACCTATAACATTGATTCAACAACGTTAGTAAAGAAATTATTCACAGAGTATATTCAGGAACAACAAATGCTTCAGATTGTAAAAATAAAACTACCAGGGGACGGAATATACTAGATATTGTTTGTGTTCCTAAAGAAATTATTGTAACTTCAAGTCAAGTTTTACCACCACTGATGTGCAGTGATCAGGGGGTCATAAAGGTTAATTTGTTGCTAGATAATTCTGCCAAACTGAAATCTAAGCCAATGCACAGAAGGTTAATTACAGATTATAGGGAAGCAAAAAAGTTGCTATATAAAACTAACTGGAGTGAGGTGTTCAGTCGAAAAACTGCAGATGGAATGTGGAAAGTTTTGAAAGATAAATTGTTTGAGTGCAAAAAGTAAAAAAAATGTTTAACATCAGGATCTAGGCACATAACATCAGGGGGGTATATTTCCATAAAAACAAGATACCTGATTAAGGTGAGAGACAAAAAATATAAGAAATGGAAGAGAAGTCAAACTACAACTTTGAAAACTGAAATAAACGAGCTGGACAAACAGATTCAGCATAGTGTTGGACAAGATCAAGAAAAATTTGAAGAAAATTTATATAAAGATACTGAGCATAATAGGAAACCTTTTTATAGATACATAAGATGTGGAAGGAGTAAAGATGCACAAATTGATAAACTGTGTGCAGATTCTAAAATATATTCTTAGACACAACAGATTATAGATATATTTACAAAATCTTATGCAAAACAGTTTGGCTCCACAAAAGGGGTGGTAAGTTGTCCTAGTTACATCCAGATAACCCCAGATACTGGAATCAAATTAGATTATATTAAAAAAAACTGTGCAAACTGGATCCAAACAAAGTGCAGGGAGGAGACGGAATAAGTAATAATGATTTGAGAACACTTAAGCAAGAACTTACACTGCCATTACATCTACTATTCACTAGGTCATATAACTATGGGGAGATTGATTCCTCAAGATTGGAGACATGCACTTACTACACCTGTCTTTAAGGGAAAGGGGAGTAGGACAAACCCAGACTCATATTGACCCTTAAGTCTACTTTCATGCTGTGGAAAAATAATGGAGAAGGTAATACTGGATAAGTTATTGTCAGAACTGGATAGGTTGGGACTTGAAACCATATATCAGCATGCATATGTTGAAAACAGATCTATTACCATCTGTAAAATGATATTCTATAACAATATAATAGCTATGAATGAAAATTTTGCTGTGATGTGATTTATATAGATTTAACTTCAGCATTTGACAGGGTCATACACAAAACACTGATAAATTAGTACAACTAGGTACTGATGTACTGTTGATAAGATGGATAGCTGCATGGCTTATAAATAGGACATGGCAAGTATCACACACCAACTGGACAGGTGAAATCATTGGTTACAGTCAATGTGCCCCACAGGGCTCTGTACTAGGCCCTTACTTGTTTAGATTGTATCTTTCAGACCTTACCTTTTCATCTGAGGTGTTCTACAGTCTATATGGTGACGACCTGAAATTGGGTAAACTGATTACAAGTGTTACAGATAAGGCATGTCTGCAAAATAATTTGACTAAATTGACCATTTGGGCACAGGAGAATAATATGTTGATAAATACATCAAAAACTAAGCATATGAGATTTGGGAGACATAAACTGAAAGGTGAATATTTAACACAGCACATAGTGATTGAAACTGTACTGAAATTCAAGGACCTGGGTATATGGGTAGATTCAGCTATGAGTTTTTCTAATCATATCAACCAATTGGCTAATGATAATTATAGAACTATAGGTTGTACAAAAAGATTTATAAAGTCTAGGAAATCAAACATAATGAAGTCATTGTTTGTTAGTTACATTAGACCCAAACTTGAGTATGGAATAACAATATGGAAACCCTATAGGAAAACAAGCATGAATAAACTGGAAAGAGTACAGTAGAAATACACTAAGGGCATCCATGGATGTGATAATCTAAGTTATTATGAAAGACTAAAATATCTGAACTTGTACAGTGTCTCTTACAGATATTTAAGAGGAGATCTTATTCAGGTATATAGGGCATTTAGGGACAACTACCTCTGGGAATGTTTGGGGTTATCAAAAAGTACTAGAGAATCATTAGATAAACTATGTAAAAGATTCTATAGGAATGAGAAGTGTACTAATTGCTTCTCTGACAGAGTAGCTGATGCTTGGAACAGACTACCAAAGTACATTAAAGTAAGTACTAGTTTAGATATTTTTAAGAACAGCCTGGACATTTATTATGGGAACAAGTATTTTGGCATATTGTCAAGCTAGAAGGGCTTTAATGCCCGTGCTTGAAACATTTGTATTTATGTATGTATGTATGTATCTGTGTTGTCTATCTTCATTTATCCTTGACGGATGGGACTCTGTTCCGGTTCTCAGTACCAGCTCAGCCATTATAACAGCTTAAAAGAACCAAAAACTCTCAAGCTAAGTCCCTACCCAGAATGCCCCTCTCTAGATTACCTCAGATTGAGTTTGCAGCTATAAAGGAACACAGGAAAAAATAGTCTTACAGCAATTGAAAAAGGTATGTCCAAGATCATACATGAAATAATAGATAACCAGGACTGGAGTGCATTCCTTCAAGGAGTCTAAAGGAAGGGGAAGGAGGGTGGGGGTGTCAAGGATAAATGAAGATCGATAACAGAGATGAAACATTATGGTAAGTACATAACTTCTTTATCTGATGTTGTCTGTATATATTTCATCCATAGAAGCCTTCAAGTGAAACATAGCATATGTGGCTATTGCACTTGCAGAATGCGCTCTCACTGGTACTTGTAAATGAAGATTTTTCTTATTTTACAGGAAGAAGCTCCTTGTTTGAAAAGTGTAATTGAGAATTCTAAAACCTTTTCAACTGGGGCTAAAAAGGGGTCAGTACCATTACCTTGTGCCCAAATAGAAAATATTTTCCACTTGCTGTGGTAAAGTTTCCTAGTGGAAGGTTTGTGGGAAGCCGATACAATTTTTCAAACTGGAAAGGATAGGTTACTTCACTTGTTAATCAATGAAATTGGAGAAACCAAGCTGTAAGCTTGAGGTTTTTCAGACTCGGGTGAACTAGTCCCTCAGGATGGGACAGGAGGTCTGCATCTAGGTCCAGAGTCCTTGGATGGTGAATTAGGTGAGGTCAAAGAAAGGGGAACCAAACTTGCCAAGGCTAGAAAGGAGCAATGAGAATCACCTTGCTCTTCAAACAGATGGCTTTCTTCAAGAAGTGAGGTATTAGTGGAACAGGGGGAAAGATATACAATAGTCCTGAGGGCCAATTGTGAAGGAGAGCATCTCTCGGGGACTCCCCCTGAGGGGTCATTAGGGCAAAGTAGTTGCTGCACTTGTTGTTCAGGAGTGATGCAAATAGGTCACAACAAGGCTGGCTTCAAAGACAGAAAATCTTTTTTGCCACTCTGGGATTGAGAGAATACTCATTAGGCAGGAGAATGCATCTGCTCAACTTGTCTGCTATCATTTTTGAACTTCCTGGGATGTGTGTTGCTATCAGAAAGTGGTTGGAAGAGATCACCCACTGCCATATTCTGAGAGATTCTCAACATAGGGGGGTAAAACCTGTTTCCACCCTGTTTGCTGATGTACTTGACTACTGACATATTGTCTGATAGAACTGCAATCGTTCCCAGAGGAAGGGCAGAATGAAAGGCTTGCAACAGTAGGAGCACTTCCCTTAGTTCTAGAACACAGATAAGCAGATTGGCCTCCACTGGGGACCAAGTGCCTTGGACTGTTCTTTCCAGATAATGCCCCACCACCACATATGGTATGCGCCCGTGGTCACTATGGCCTTGGGTTGTGGAGAAACAAAGGGTCAGCCTAAAAGAATTTCCTCTGATTCCATCCACCAGGAAAGATCTTCTTGCAGCAGTTGGCGATTCAGACAAGATGTGTCAAGGGGTGGGTGAGGATGGACCACTGGGAGGCTAGAAGGTTCTGCAGAAATCTTGCTAGTGGAACCAGTGTGATGGCTGCTGCCATGGATCCTAAGGTTTGTAGAAGTAATCGAGCAGATACTTTGTCGTAGGAAAGAGTAACGTCCACCTGGGATTTTATCTTTTGTAATCTGTGAACTGGAAGGGAAATTATGCAAGAGGTTGCATTCATGCAGGCTCCCATAAACTCCAACTGCTAGGTTGGAGTTAGTTGGGATTTTGCATGATTCACCATGATACCTAGATGAGTACAAGTCTGTAGAATAAAATATCTTGTCTGTTCTAGTAGATGCCTGGTGGGAGCGGTGACGAGCCAGTCCTCTAAATATGGAAACACTCTGAATCTCTCAAGTGAGCTGCTACTGCTGCCATACACTTAGTGAACACTCAGTGGTCTGTGGTGAGACCAAAGGGCAGAGCTCTGAATTGACAATGACTGGCTCCCAGAAGGAAGTGGAGGAATCTCCTGGAGCACTTGTCCATGTTTATGTGGTAATATGCATCCTGGAGATGTATGGAGGACACCCAATCACCTTTCCCTAAGACGAGGAGAACAGACTGAACCATGACCATCTGGAACACTGCCTGCTGAACAAACGTGTTCAACAGGCTGAGATCCAAAATTGGTCTCCAGTCTCCTGTCTTTTTTTGGCACCAAATAGGACCTTGAGAAGAATCCGGATCTAATCTGATCTAGTTGGACGTCTTGGAAGACTCTTTTTCTACCAGCCTTTCAATTTCCATGGGTGCCTGATCCCTCTGATTGGGTGGAACACTGGGGATTCTTCTTCCTATTCCTGGAGTGAGAATGAAGGGAATGTAGTATCCGATGGCAATGATCCTTCATACCCAAGTATCTGTGGTTACTTTTGCCAGGCTGGTGAGTGCAAGGACAGTCTTTCCCTCACTGCCTCCAGAGGCATGCAATCGTGCCTTCCTTCCTTCAGGAGAGCTGGAAGGGTTGCCCTGAGAAGGAATCCCTGGAACTCTGATTCTGTGACCCATTTCTACTTCAAGGTTGGCATCTTCCACTGAAGCTCCCACCTCTTCCCCAGGGGGAGCCACTGCCACGTGTGTCCTGGAAAAGCCCTTGGGTTTTCTTCAACCAAATTTTCCACTCCTCTGATTCATGGACTAAGAGCGTTGGGGAGCACAGAAACATATGCCCACTGCAGATAAGGTCTTTCCATCCTTTTCACACCTGGCCAAGGTATCCTTGACTTTGGGGCCAAAAAGGGCTGATCTGTCAAATGGAGCATTGTGAATGAAGATTTAAATGGCTCCTAAATTCACATAGCTGTATCCAGGCATGCCTCCTTACTGCTATGCCGGACCCACTGCCCTGGTCATCTCTTCTGCTGCATGTGCAATGAGCCTCATAGATGAGTTTGAAATAGACTCCAGGATGGCAAGCTGCGATGCTACTTTATCCTGTACTTCCTCAGACACAGCTCCTGCAAAAGTATCTGAAAGTTCCTTGATCAGATCCCTCTGCACTCTGGTGAAGTGTGCCATGAAATTCAACAACCGAAAGGCAAAGGTCAAGAAGTGTAGACCAGCTTCCCAAACCTCTCCATCACCCTGGACTCTCGGTTAGGGAGATAAACAGTGGAACTCTCTTCTGCTAGTTCCTTCTTGGTGGCTGCTGCAAACACCATGGCATCTACTACTAAACCCTTGGCCCAATGTTGATGGTCCTCTGGTGCTGAAAGGATTTTATCTGGTCTCCTGGGGATTGGTTCTACATAATCAGGGGCCTTCCATGCTCACTCTTTGATCAACTTAAGATTGTAAGTAGGTGGGGTCACCAAAGAGGTACATGGCTGAGCACTGAAAGCTTGCGGGTGCACAGACTCCTCTGAGGATGGGTCTTGGGGATTCCAGCCACCCCTCTGCTTTAATATTTCAAGCATGTCTCCAAAAGACATCTTCTGGGGTTACAAGGGGGAACCCTCCCCATCATCGAAGTCTATGTCCTCCATGACAGATTCCTCTGGGGAATTTAGGTGTATCCTCTTACATGTCCTCTTTCGGGGCACTTCCTCAGTGGGAAACTCTGTGGAGGACTCGGAAGAGGTAAGGCTCTGTACAGGGGTGTCCTGCATCTTTGATGGTCGTCTGGGCGTGGAGGTTGGAGGAAGCTCTGGACAAGAAGGGATCCCAGGAAAGTGATCCGACTGAGAAGGAGCCAGCTGTGAACCTGCAGAGGCCAAAACCCTCTCCATGACCTGGAAGGCAGGCCCCTCCCTGAACAGGGATGGAAATCCAGAACCGGGAAGGACAACCTTGGAATCATGGTCCTACCCTGCTCCGAGGAGACCACCAACAAAGTCAAATCAGAGGAAGAGCCCACAAACAAGGCAGCGGTGCTACAACCCCAGGAGTCCATTGGTTCCGACTGAACCAAGGAAATTGGAGCAGCACTGGAACTGAAGGATAATGCTACCACTCCACTGAATCAAACACATAAACACACAAAGACACTCGGAGGCTCTGAGTAAAATTTACCTAAACAGCAGAGGCCTCCAAAGCAGACACCCAAACAACTGCTACCTCAAGACACCCCACAAGCAACACATAAACCACAAAAGCAGTGTGCAAAGCGGTCACAGCCCTTAAGGCCAAATACAACACCAAACATACTTGTCATAGGTGACTCCATAGTCAGACACACTGGCGTCCCACTCACCAGGCTGAACAAGGAGAGGGTCACAGTAAGCTACCTATCGAGCTAGAATCCGCCACATAACACAAGCACTCGGGTCACTCCACGGCAAGTACAAATATGGCACAGCCATTGTCCATGCTGGTGTGAAGGACCTGAGGCGTACCTGGCTGGACTACATGAAAAGAGATATAGAGGAGCTGTCTGATTATGTAGCCCAGGCAGGTATGACCTAACCCTGAGCAGTATCCTTCCTTCACCAAGAATGATGCCACAATATAGAACAAGATGATCAGCTTTAACAATTGGCTTAATGTCTGGTGTCATTCAAAGGGGATCCAGTGTCTGTCTGCCTGGGATGACATGCTTGACAAGCCACGCTGCTATGAGGGGCGGCTTGCACCTGTCACCCTGGGATTCCGGATATTGGCTAAGGCTCTTGCCACCCCATTGTGTGCCTTTTTAGGCAAGGCTCAAATTCTAAACCTACCACCCTAGAAAACAAAATGGGAAGAAACTGAGGGTAATGCTGCTCAATGCCAGAAGTCTAAATCTCAAAATGCATGCACTCGAGGCCCTTCTCAGTATGGAGAACATCGATGTCTGTGCTGTAACTGAAACCTGGTTCAAGGCTCCTGAGAGCACCCGGCACTATTAGGTTTTACCTCATATCATGCGTTCCGGCCCCAAAACCCGGACCACACCACAAAAGGAGGGGTGTATCCATATTCATAAAGGATACCCACACCTCCAGGTTGGTGGCAACGCCGCAGCCGGAAACCATCCAGGTGCAACTAACCATAGGCAAAACTGCTCTACAAATTGTAGCATGCTACAGGCCACCCTCTCAAACTCAGGAACCCCACACAGCCTTCCTGAAGACACTGGAGGTTTAAATGTATCTCAAACACCATCATATTGGGTGACTTCAACTACCCGAATATAGACTGGGAACATTACTCAAGCCCTAACTTTCTAGCCCAGCGGTTCCTGGAGTTCATAAATTCAAATGCCATGGAACAGCTAGTCACTGTTCCCACGAGGAGAGAAAATATACTATATCTCATTGTCACAAACATGGGGACAAAATGCTCCACACAGTATATCCCTCATTGGTGAGAGCTGATGGTAAACTAATCTCGCTGGAAATCCACATGCGCGGGCCCACCCCCAACAAAAGACCATAGTGAAGAACTTCTCTAAAGCAAACTTCACACTACTCAAGACTGGTGTGGTATCCTTCAAGGCCCCTGAGCCAGAGGAAACCACAACCCAAGCTGGGAAGCCCTTACAAATGCCTTCTATGAACACCTCCAGGACTGCATGGATCAGGCAATCCCAAATAAAACCAAGACTCTTTCCACAAAGGGCAAGCGTTCAGTCTGGTGGACCCCAGCCATTAACAAACTTTACAATAAGAGGAGAAAGCTATTACATGATAGAACGAAATCCATAAAAAGTCACCTGATCATTATTAGTAAAAAAATACGAGCACTCATAAAATCAACTAAGGCCAATTTTGAGAGAAAAATTGCCATGGATTCAAAGGACAATCATAAGGCCTTTTTCAGCTATGTTAGGAACCTGGGTGGAAACTCCCAGATATGCTCAGAATTAGTCCAAAATGATACAAAAATCACTGAACCCACAGACATTGCCAACATACTGGCAGACAGAATTAAATCAGACAAAAAATCAAAACTAGTGATGCCGCTGCTCCAAGATACCAGGTCCAAAGGAGTACACGAAAAAGGTTTTTAACGCAGTTTTATTCACAAAAGCCAAAAAGAGCGTTTTCGCTACTGCTCAGGCAGTAGCTTCATCAGAATTACAAAACATTGGCGCCAAAAGCTGATTTAAACTTTTAGTCATCCATGACGTCACCATACACCACTGAAGACTTGCGCTTTCCATTTAACATATAAAAGTCACACACACAAAGTTAACACACACAGGATTAAAAAGTGTGTGTGCAAAAAACGACAAAAACTGAAATTTAAAAACATAATAGTTAAAAATATCCTTGTTTAAGAGGAACAAAGCAAAACATAAATATAAATATAAATATAAATACACCAGGGCACACAAATATAATAAAGTGCCAGCTTATGACCAAGTTTGAACCTGATGTAGTTAAGCATATACCATGTGCCCATATGGTACCTCCTAGTTTTTAAGCAGTGCTTTAACTGACCTAAGTGTTAACTTCCTCCTCAATGCTAGTACATGTAAACAAATAGAGTGGGCAAAAAAGTCCCTTCCCCTCAGTGTAGGTGGTGAGAAGAAGTTAAAAACACTTTGTACCTTGCTAGAGGGCAAGTTCCCTATTTTTTTGGTTCACTTTAAGATTCTTGGTCCTTTCTCTCAGACTTGAATAACATCCCCTTCGAAGAGGCCTACAACTTCCTTACCATTGATGTGGTTGATCTGTACACCTCCATCCCACACAATGAGGCCATCGAATGGGTTAGTAATATGTTAAAGGATTTGGGAGCAGCACAGATGGATATTGACACTGTAGCTGAATTGTTGGACATCATCCTTTCTTCCAACTTTTTCCTATTTGAACCACAACACTACCTGCAAACCCAGGGCATTGCAATGGGGTCCCCTTGTGGCTCCAGTGTGGCAAACATATGTGTTGCCTTTTGGGAAAAACAATTCTTGTTACATAACATAACATTTCAACATCAAATTTCGTATTACACCAGGTATTTGGATGACATATTCATCTTATTTAAGGGCAACAAAGATGAGGCTGGAATACTGGGTGACTACTTAAATAACACCACTGATTTTTTTAGGTTCACCTACCATTTTTCAACGGTAGAGATTGACTACCTAGATGTGAAGCTCATGAAGGATCTGGACAAGGCGGGCTTTCTTTCCACAATCTTTAGAAAGCCGACCTTTTGTAATTCTTTCCTTCATTTTTCGAGCCAACACCCTTTTAAACAAAAAAGGTCTGTAGTAAAGGGCCAACTGATTAGAGCATCAAAAATGTGCAACACTGAAGAAAGCTTTGATAGGGAATGTGACACACTAAGTAGTATGTTTTCTAGTAGAGACTACCCCGAGGACCTTGTTCTAGAACTTATTGGGGAAGTTAAATATAAGAGACACTCAGGGGTCTATGCACCCCTATTGACACCGGGCCAGTCTAACCCAGAGAATTGTCCTAATACAACTCATGTTGAGTCAATTATTACTTTTACTAACATAACAACTCAAGATAACACTACCAACGGGTCTCTAGAACAAGTACACTTGAACTACACTAGTAGCTTTATAACTACATTCAACATGGAATCATCTATCATTAGTTCCATCATCCACAAAAACTGGTACTTCATCACCAGTAACCCACAACTTCATGGGAAACTAGACACTTTACCCCCTATTGTATACAAATGTGGCAGCAACCTCAAAAGCTTACTAGAAAGAAATAAAAAGACTGACTTCTTTTCCAAACAAAAGGGCACATTTCGCTGCGGCCACTGTAACTGGTGTAAATCATTAAAAACATGTTCAACATTCCAAATTAAAGGTAAGAAGTATGACATTTACCACAAAATAGACTGCAATACTAGATCAGTAGTCTACTTGGCCTTATGTGACTGCTGTCCGGCTTACTACGTCGGCAAAACAAATCAAAGACTTAAAGATAGGATTTATCAACATTCCTATGCAATAAGGAAAAAGAAGGAAGACAATGCTCTTGCAAAACATATCATAAGTCAGAGCGACCACAGTTTCCACTTTATAGCAATTGATCACATTCCACACAACATACGTGGAGGACCACAAGCTTTATTCCTTGAAATTAAAGAATTAGTATGGCAAATCAAACTGGATGCCTTTAATAGCCCGGGCCTCAATGAACATTGTAACATCGCCTGTATACTAAAACTTAAAAGTTACATGTGATAATTAAATCAACTTTTAAAAAATTTTTTGTAGCATAATTAGTACTAACTCTTGTTCCAAGTCTCTTTTATTCTATTTGGGTCACTATTTATCAACTGACATTAACAAACATATATAATATATACACATGTTTTAGTTATATAACAGTGTTTTCCTATTTTTGATAATACATGACCTACAAGTAACTCACAGTGGGGAACTCCCCTCTTTTCTATACTTATTGCACAAGAGACCCCAGTGGATTAATTTTAAAGACCTGGGGATACTAGGTTGGGCTCTATCCCTTAATCTATTTTACATTAATCTATTCTAAATTGCCCTATCACTTGTGGTATGGGGATGTTTTCCCTTTGTCTAAACAGCAGCCATTCCTAGTAGGGGTTTTGTAATCAGCACAAACACACCTGGCTAGAACCTTAAAGTGAACCAAAAAAATAGGGAACTTACCCTCTAGCAAGGTACAAAGTGTTTTTAACTTCTTCTCGCCACCTACACTGAGGGGAAGGGACTTTTTTGCCCACTCTATTTGTTTACATGTACTAGCGTTGAGGAGGAAGTTAACACTTAGGTCAGTTAAAGCACTGCTTAAAAACTAGGAGGTACCATATGGGCACATGGTATATGCTTAACTACATCAGGTTCAAACTTGGTCATAAGCTGGCACTTTATTATATTTGTGTGCCCTGGTGTATTTATATTTATATTTATATTTATGTTTTGCTTTGTTCCTCTTAAACAAGGATATTTTTAACTATTATGTTTTTAAATTTCAGTTTTTGTCGCTTTTTGCACACACACTTTTTAATCCTGTGTGTGTTAACTTTGTGTGTGTGACTTTTATATGTTAAATGGAAAGCGCAAGTCTTCAGTGGTGTATGGTGACGTCATGGATGACTAAAAGTTTAAATCAGCTTTTGGCGCCAATGTTTTGTAATTCTGATGAAGCTACTGCCTGAGCAGTAGCGAAAACGCTCTTTTTGGCTTTTGTGAATAAAACTGCGTTAAAAACCTTTTTCGTGTACTCCTTTGGACCTGGTATCTTGGAGCAGCGGCTTCACCAATACTGGCAGACAGGTTCAGTGCAAACTTCACCCCCCTCTCCCCCCCTAAAGGAGAGATAACTATCCCAGCCGAGTGTAGCCTCCCGGACATCTCAAATGCGCAGGTGAAAGCTGCTCTCTCTAAAGCTAAAAACACAGCATCAATGGGACCAGATGGTGTCCCCGGCTGTGTGCTACACGAGCTAAATGAGGAATTAAACCGCACATAAGGCAGCTGTTTAATCTCAGCCTTACCACAGGATACGTGCCCAAGGAGTGGCGTACGGCAACTGTGGTCCCACTCCACAAAGGCGGCACCTCTACGGACCCTGGTAATTACTGCCCCATAAGCTTAACAAGTCTAGTCTGCAAAGCTATGGAGAGGATCATAATGGAGCTCATAAACAAAGATATAGGGGACTTGCAGACATTGGACCCGACCCAGTTTGGCTTTGTCAAGGGAAGATCATGCCTTTTGAACTTGGTCGACTTCTTCGAAACAGTCACCAAGGTCATTGGTGAGGGAAAGGCAGTCCATACAGCCTACCTTGACCTTGCAAAGGCTTTCGACACAATACCCCACTCGGGTATTGTAGAAAAACTTACCAGCTTAAATGTAAACCCATATGTCACAAGATGGGTTGCAAACTGGCTTAAGGACAGAACCCACAGGGTTAGAGTTGCTGGCGCTGTGTCAGACTCCAAGCCGGTCACAAGTGGTGTCCCACAGGGTCGGTCCTTGGCCCCTATTGTTTGGCATCTACTTCTCAGAAGTACAGGCCAACATGGGAGGACTTTGGCTGACAAAGTTTGCAGGCGACTGCAAACTGGGCCATAGTGGAAAGTGCATCGGACACGGATATCCTTCAGAAGGGACTCACGGAAACAGATAGCTGGTGCCAGAGCCATGGCCTGAAGTTAAGCGCCAAAAATGTATAGTCATACCCTTCGGGAAAAACAAGGTAACCCCAAGCTACCATATAGGTGGCAATCCACTAAGCACAGAAGAGGTTATCAGGGACCTGGGGACCCAGGTTGACAGTGGCCTTTCTTTTGACACTCACGTTGCTAAAGTGGTTAGAAAGACCTTCTACATTGCCCACCTGATCATGAAGGGATTCACATCCAGATCTAGTGAGGTCATTGTTCCCTGTACTCTTCACTTATCAGACCAATGATCGAGTACAATGCCCCATTCAGGATGTATCTCACCCGACATCTGCAGCAATTGGAGAGACCCCAAAGTTCCTCACCAAAAGGATAAAGGACTCCAAAATCTGTCATATGCTGCCAGATTGAAGAAACTCCAGCTCGATTCAGTCGCATACCGTCTGCTCAGAGGTGACATGTGCCTGACATACAAGGCCATGTCCAACCCGGAATTAATGGACATGCTCCACCTCAAAAAATCCAAATCCACCAAAACCACTAGAGCAAGCGACTTAAACCTTAGCACGGATATAAATAGGACGTGCTGGAGGGATAGATGCTGTGGAATAAAATCCCGGTCCATGTGAGGCAGAGCACCTCGCTGACTCTGTTCAAGAGAAATCTAGACCTGTGGATGGGAGATCGTAGGTTTACCCCGGGAATCATCTCTGTGTCACTGCTGGACAGAGGCACAACAAACTAATGGGCACAGTATTTTTTCATATAAGGGGTGGCGTAAGCCACAAAAATTTGGGCTAGGCTTATAAATGCCTTAGGGCAGATAGCCTAGTATAAACCTATGAACCTATGAACTTGACTACTGACATATTGTCTGATAGAACTGCAATCGTTCCCAGAGGAAGGGCAGAATGAAAGGCTTGCAACAGTAGGAGCACTTCCCTTAGTTCTAGAACACAGATAAGCAGATTGGCCTCCACTGGGGACCAAGTGCCTTGGACTGTTCTGTCCAGATAATGCCCCACCACCACATATGGTATGCGCCCGTGGTCACTATGGCCTTGGGTTGTGGAGAAACAAAGGGTCAGCCTAAAAGAATTTCCTCTGATTCCATCCACCAGGAAAGCCCTTCTTGCAGCAGTTGGCGATTCAGACAAGATGTGTCAAGGGGTGGGTGAGGATGGACCACTGGGAGGCTAGAAGGTTCTGCAGAAATCTTGCTAGTGGAACCAGTGTGATGGCTGCTGCCATGGATCCTAAGGTTTGTAGAAGTAATTGAGCAGATACTTTGTCGTAGGAAAGAGTAACTTCCACCTGGGATTTTATCTTTTGTAATCTGTGAACTGGAAGGGAAATTATGCAAGAGGTTGCATTCATGCAGGCTCCCATAAACTCCAACTGCTAAGTTGGAGTTAGTTGGGATTTTGCATGATTCACCATGATACCTAGATGAGTACAAGTTTGTAGAATAAAATCTCTTGTCTGTTCTAGTAGATGCCTGGTGGGAGCGGTGACGAGCCAGTCCTCTAAATATGGAAACACTCTGAATCTCTCAAGTGAGCTGCTACTGCTGCCATACACTTAGTGAACACTCAGTGGTCTGTGGTGAGACCAAAGGGCAGAGCTCTGAATTGACAATGACTGGCTCCCAGAAGGAAGTGGAGGAATCTCCTGGAGCACTTCTCCATGTTTATGTGGTAATATGCATCCTGGAGATGTATGGAGGACACCCAATCACCTTTCCCTAAGACGAGGAGAATAGACTGAACCATGACCATCTGGAATTTCATCTGCTAAACAAACTTTTTCAAAAGGCTGAGATCCAAAATTGGTCTCCAGTCCCCTGTCTTTTTTTTGGCACCAAAAAGAACCTTGAGTAGAATCTGGATCCTATCTGATCTAGTTGGACGTCTTGGAAGACTCTTTTTTTTCTACCAGCCTTTCAATTTCCATGGGTGCCTGATCCCTCTGATTGGGTGGAACACTGGGGATTCTTCTTCCTATTCCTGGAGTGAGAATGAAGGGAATGTAGTATCCGATGGCAATGATCCTTCATACCCAAGTATCTGTGGTTACTTTTTGCCAGGCTGGTGAGTGCAAGGACAGTCTTTCCCTCACTGCCTCCAGAGGCATGCAATCGTGCCTTCCTTCCTTTAGGAGAGCTGGAAGGGTTGCCCTGAGAAGGAATCCCTGGAACTCTGATTCTGTGACCCATTTCTACTTCAAGGTTGGCATCTTCCACTGAAGCTCCCACCTCTTCCCCAGGGGGAGCCACTGCCACGTGTGTCCTGGAAAAGCCCTTGGGTTTTCTTCAACCAAATTTTCCACTCCTCTGATTCATGGACTAAGAGCGTTGGGGAGCACAGAAACATATGCCCACTGCAGATAAGGTCTTTCCATCCTTTTCACACCTGGCCAAGGTATCCTTGACTTTGGAGCCAAAAAGGGCCGATCTGTCAAATGGAGCATTGACGAATGAAGATTTAAATGGCTCCGCAAATTCACATAGCTGTATCCAGGCATGCCTCCTTACTGCTATGCCGGACCCACTGCCCTGGTCATCTCTTCTGCTGCATGTGCAATGAGCCTCATAGATGAGTTTGAAATAGACTCCAGGATGGCAAGCTGCGATGCTACTTTATCCTGTACTTCCTCAGACACAGCTCCTGCAAAAGTATCTGAAAGTTCCGTGATCAGATCCCTCTGCACTCTGGTGAAGTGTGCCATGAAATTCAACAACCGAAAGGCAAAGGTCGAAGAAGTGTAGACCCGCTTCCCAAACCTCTCCATCACCCTGGACTCTCGGTTAGGGAGATAAACAGTGGAACTCTCTTCTGCTAGTTCCTTCTTGGTGGCTGCTGCAAACACCATGGCATCTACTACTAAACCCTTGGCCCAATGTTGATGGTCCTCTGGTGCTGAAAGGATTTTATCTGGTCTCCTGGGGATTGGTTCTACATAATCAGGGGCCTTCCATGCTCACTCTTTGATCAACTTAAGATTGTAAGTAGGTGGGGTCACCAAAGACGTACATGGCTGAGCACTGAAAGCTTGCGGGTGCACATACTCCTCTGAGGATGGGTCTTGGGGATTCCAGCCACCCCTCTGCTTTAATATTTCAAGCATGTCTCCAAAAGACATCTTCTGGGGTTACAAGGGGGAACCCTCCCCATCATCGAAGTCTATGTCCTCCATGACAGATTCCTCTGGGGAATTTAGGTGTATCCTCTTACATGTCCTCTTTCGGGGCACTTCCTCAGTGGGAAACTCTGTGGAGGACTCGGAAGAGGTAAGGCTCTGTACAGGGGTGTCCTGCATCTTTGATGGTCGTCTGGGCGTGGAGGTTGGAGGAAGCTCTGGGCAAGAAGGGATCCCAGGAAAGTGATCCGACTGAGAAGGAGCCAGCTGTGAACCTGAGGCCAAAACCCTCTCCATGACCTGGAAGGCAGGCCCCCTCCCTGAACAGGGATGGAAATCCAGAACCGGGAAGGACAACCTTGGAATCATGGTCCTACCCTGCTCCGAGAAGACCACCAACAAAGTCAAATCAGAGGAAGAGCCCACAAACAAGGCAGCGGTGCTACAACCCCAGGAGTCCATTGGTTCCGACTGAACCAAGGAAATTGGAGCAGCACTGGAACTGAAGGCATACAAACTGTTGGCACTGGAGCAGCCGGAACCAAGAAAATCTGAGTCATGACCTCTACTACCTCAGTGGAGGTTAGAGGATGAATGTCTGATGGAGTCCTTGGAGAGCAAAGTTCCATCTCCAGAAGGGAGAGAAGCTTGGGAAGAGACTGCAAGACTTCTAGCCACAAGGAGCTGATCCACCAACCTCATGACACCGACTTCTGTCAGACTGCTACAGAAACAGACAGAGAATGCTGAGGGGTATCCCATCCTGGCCTTTCCAAGAAGGGGCTTACTCTGGAATTTCAAACTTTCAGCCTATTGCCATTCTTTCCCCCATCTCCAAAATACTAGAGAAATGCATACATACTCAGCTCCTTAGTCATTTGGTAAAACACCAAATTCTTTCCCCCACTCAACATGGCTTTAGGCCAGGGCATAGCACTAACACTGCCCTCATTGCCTTCTTAGATACAGTAAATAGAGCCCAGGATGCTGGCTCCTTAGCATCTGAACTCTTTCTTGATCTATCAAAAGCATTTGACACAATTTCCCACTCCATTCTGCTTACCAAACTCTCCAACCTAGGATTATCTTCACCTACCTTACAATGGTTCACTAACTACCTTAGCAACAGGCAACCATCTACTATATGGCAGCACTCTTCTTCCACTTTCATCAATACAAACACAGGTGTACCCCAGGGTTCAATACTGGGTCCCCTTTTATTCACTATATTTATCAGCGACTTTCACACCACTCTCACCCACAATACTCTTATCCAATATGCAGATGATTCCACTATTATCTCATGCTGTAAACTGGTCACTGCACTACAACTTACCCAAGAAGCATTTACCACTACCGAAACCTGGATGTCTCAGAACCATCTTGCCCTTAACCCCAATAAAATAAAAATCTTAATATTTACCCCCACAAAATCTAGCCCTGTTGACAAGTCACTATTCTCTGTTCACTCCCAAAACAACACTATCACTGAAGTTGTCCCAAGCACCAAATTGCTTGGTGTCATCATCAATGATAACCTAACTTCTGACCTTCACGTCTACAGCAACATCAAAAAAAAAAAAAAACATCAAACGCTAGGATCCTTTTATAGGCACAACTATTTACTTAGCCTCACTGCTAAAAAGGGACTTTCCTCATCTTTCCTGCTTCCAACTCTCTTACATGGCACCCCTATCCTCCCTCACCAATCTACAGTCCCTCCCTGAAAATAAAACCAGTCGCTAAATTTGTTACTAATGCAAAATTCTCCACCCACCACTGTTCCTCTCTGCACCAAATGAATCGGCTCAAATCCTCTCACTTATCTACAACTAACTACAGCCCATATACTTATCTACCACCCAGCTAGCTGCCCTTCCCTCTCCTCCATACTGACCATGTACCATCCTAATCGACACCTTTGGTCTGAAAACAACATATTACAGACTGTCGACAAACCCAAACTCTCAGCCGGCCAAATGTATTCTTTTACCATCTCTAAACTATGGAATAATCTCCCTCCTTCACTCAGGACTACCAGTAATCCCACTTCCTTTAAAAAAATCCCTCAGACTACATCTCTCCTCTCACTGGCTATGCACCTGCACCCCAACAAACAACCTCAAATCCTGACTTCATTCAATTACTGCTTTCTCCTCCCCTCTTCTGTACTATACTTAATCCTTCTACTACCACTCTGGCTGAACTTTTCCTTCCTGTAGCCTATATGAAGATAACTCTCCTCTGCAAAAAAAAAAAAATATATATATATATATATATATATATATATATATATATATATGCATATAAAATCTTGTATTTACTATTATATTAAGATATTTGAATGTATTCTATTTTTACCTCCATACCTATACCATTATTACAAACAATATCACTGTTATTCTTACAGTTTGATTGTACTACTACCTCTCAACATATTTTGTCCTTGCTATGTTTATATGTCTTTGTATCAATTAATGTAAAGCTCTGTGATTTAAGTGTATCCTGTTTTTACCTCCATACCTATACCATTATTGCAAACAATATCACTGTTGTTCTTACACTTTGTACTACTACCTCTCTACATATTCTGTTTTTGTTGTATTTATATGTCTTTGTATGTAATTAATGTGGAGCTTTTCTCCCTGGGCCTCCACTGAAAATGGCCTCATTTAGGCCCAATGGACTTTCCCGGTAAACAAATGCAATAAATAAATAAATAAATAAATAGATCTGCTGAGGGGGAATACTGAGTCCTGGGAACTGAAATAAGTCTTGGTTCCAAAGTTACTGACGGCACTAGAGAAGGAACTGGTTCTAAAATTTCAGACAGCACAGTAGAAGGGACAGGCACCAATGGAGAGGAAGTCACATGAACATTTGGTGCCATGGTGGTTGGCACCGAAACTTGCAGTGCAGAAGTGATCACCACAGTCGGTGCCAAAGTCAGTATTGCACGCATTTTGACAGTTAACTTCAGTTCTTCAGCGCTCATGAGAACCGATGATTTAAGTCTCTTGTGTGCCACAGCCTAAGGGGAAGTCAGCACTGAGAGACTCGTCTTCATTCCATGCTCGGCCTTACAGGAAGAGGAAGATGAAGGTGAAGACACATCAGATTTGGATTTCCTAGGCTGACTGGACAAAGCCTCATCAAAAGAAGTCTTAAACAGTCTTTCAAAATGAGTTTGTTCTTTCTCAATAAGGACCTGGAGACTAAAGGATTGACATATAACACAATCCTCTTGTAAATGCGCCAGGCCCAAGCAGTAGACTCAAGACAAATGCCTGTCAGAAAAGGGCAATTTTCTACCGTAATCATGACATTGTTTAAAACCCGTCATCCCTTTACTTTTACCTGCCATGCTGAGTAAAAAAATATCAACATGCAGAAACAACAACCTCAAGAGATGCACACACACATGCAGAAAGAAAGAAGAAAAGAGTTGGGGAAAGGACTACCAACAATTGTAGGCCAGAACTACCAAAAGGTAGGTGTAAAGGGATAGAGCTACCAACGATGGTAGAACAGATACAACAAGGTAAGAGGCAGAAAAATACACTCACTTACAAAAATAGAGATGGACAGAACACACAGCTGACTGAGTAGGAAAATTATAAGGAAAACTATTAGAAAGGTTTTAATAAGTTTTGAGTAAAAAAATAATAAAAATACACTTAGCTCAAGACAGAGTTTGGCTGATGTGTCTTACATCGAAGGCCGGCAAACGAGATCTGAGGTAATCTAGAGAGGGGCATTCTGGGTAGGGACTTGCTTGAGAGTTTTTGGTTCTCGTGAGGTGTTATAACAGCCGAGCCGGTTCTGAGAATCAGAACAGAGTCCCATTCGTCAAGGATAAATAAAGAATGACATCATCAGAGTATTTAGGAGTATGGACTAAAAATGATTCTAGTGTGGCAGCAAATGATATGTGGGAAGAGACTACACAAAAGATAATACAAAAACTGAGAAAATTAAAGCTATGTTACATGGATATGGACAGTACGATGCAAGTAGACAAAATGTTTTTAGTCCCTTTACTGTTACACACAGGTCATGCATATTTTTATCAACCAGAGGATAAGTTGTGGATGGCAATTAATAAAGAGCTGAAGGACTTTATCTGGGAGGGGAAGGCACAGCAAGAGTCAAGTGAGATAAGATGATTCTTCCAGTAGAACAAGGAGGATTGGGATTACCCAATTTGAAGGGGTATTTCAGAGCTACACAGTTAAGATCCCTATACATAGCACAAGAAGAAAACTATAATTCAAAGTGGAAAGGGATGATGATGAAATGGGGGGGGGGACACAAAACAAGGAGATCTGGGATTTTGGATGCAGGCCTTTAAGGAGAATAACAATAACCATACAGAATATTATATCCATAAAGTAGCAGATAGTATTCTAAGAACTAAACCGACATGGGATTGGAGAAAGGAGATTCTGCCAATAAGGATGACTGTGATTAGGGATATAGACAATAGGCAAGAGGGGGCTGGAATTTATTGAAGAAAAATGGCAAAGGAAACAAGGTATTGGGAGCAAATAACTAGAGTGGGAAAGATGACAGAATGGGAAGACATCAAGAATTTATTTTGACTGCAGGTTAGAGATTGCCTTCCCTATCAGGGATTGATATCAGGGTACAGGCAAAGAGAAAGAAATAGGGGGATCTTAAATGATAGACCAGCACTAGTAGAGTTTTTAAAAGAATCTAGAACAGAAGCTGCCATTAAAAAAAGGAATAATTAGTAGAGCATATAAAATATTGCATGATAACTATAAGAATCAATCAGAGGAGGTTAGAAAAGATTGGGAAGAGAGACTGGATAAGCAATTCACAAAGAAATGATTGGAGGATATATGTACATCTCCCAAGTATGCAATAATCTAGAAGATTTAGGATTTTTGCTTGGAAATGTTTAAATACTATACCCCAAGAAGACTCCAGAGATTTTTTTCCCTCAGGCAAACAGCAACTGTTGGAGGTGTGACAGGGAAGACAGAGGTAATTGGGAACATATTTTCTGGGAGTGTGGTGAATTGGCAGACTTTAAGGATTTCCTGCAGGATGCACTGTGGGAGATGCTAAGTGGACAAATTGGAATAACAAGGGAGATGATTTTTCTGAACTATGATACAGACTCAAACTTGCCTAGGCATGGTAAGGCCTTGCTGTGTCTAATAATGACAGCTTCCAAAAAAGCAAATACTAGAAAATGGAAACCAAAATCTAAACCAACTGTACCAGTAGTAGTAAATATAGTAACAGAGATAAAACAACTGCAATTGGGATTTTCAGAAAAGGGTAGGAGCAAAGTGCATAGGAACAAATAGGAATTGTGAGAACTATACATACAAGTTAGGAAGTAGGTTTAAAAGGTGGATGGACTTAAATGAGCTATGTAATGTTTGATTGAACAAGATTAGTATTGGATTATAAGTGATGTATAATGTTTGCAACTGGGAGTGTGTCAGTATGGTTTGTGATGTAAAATGCTTACAACCAAGATTGTGTCTGTGTGGTTTGTTTTCATTTATATGAATGTATGATTGCCTACATAGTAAGTCATGGTTTAATAAAGATGTTTTTTGCTTAAAAAAAATGGCAGGAATTAACTAACTTACGTAATGCTCTTTAGGTTATATAGTATATAGCAATATATATGTGAAGTATAATGCTTGTTATGTTAATTATAGTTTGATTTACTTTTATGTTCTTGTTGTTGTTTGTCTTTCGGGTTTTTCCTGGTAAGGGGTCGCCACAGCGGAACTCCGGTCTGCTAATGATTGGCAGTAGACTTTTATGAAATGCCGAGGTGCCAGCTCGATGCCCAACCTTCAACGAAGCCACGCCCATTTACGCACACATGTCTTTCGAATGCTACCCAACCGCGGGGAGGACATACAGACTCCACATAGAAGGCACTCCCAAGCCACGCCGAGAATCGAACGGGAGAACCTCTTGCTGTGAGGTAACAATGCTACCTCCGTACCACCGCGGCATGAATGAATGCAAAATTGTCTATGTCACAAGTGGTAATTCAATAAAAGTGTTTGAAACAAGAAACAAGAAATAAGTGTACACTACATGGACTAAAAAAAAAAAAAAAAAAAAAAAAAAAAAATCACAAAATTCAACTAGAACAATCTCATTAACAATATGTCCTTCCAGACACCATCAAGACAGAAGTAGAGAAAAGGCTAGGTGACATATTCATAAAAATGGAACCACCCATCTACAGCTAGCATTATGGCAAGTATGGATCTGAAATAAGCAGTTCCATCTTCATCAACCATAAGGATAGAGTCCCATGCATGGGTGGATTCCCACAGGGCATCCCTAATGCCTACAGCTCTGAAAGGTGACATGAATATACAAACCACATTCAGCTAAAAATGTCTCTTGCAAAATAATTCAGTGATATCCATGCTGCTGCCAAATAAATATATTTTTGAAAAAGGCTTGAGAGGTAGCTATTGTCCAAGCTGAATGTCTACAGGCTCATAAGATAAGGATTTGTTATACTTCTGGTAGCAAAATATAATACAACCAAATATCCACTATGAGAAGGTCACCACAGAAAGTCTGGTGTCCAATTCCTTTTTGGAGAATAAAACGAAAAAAGATGGGAAGCTTTTATAACAAATGTGATTCTCTCCAAGTAAACACTGAGCTGTCTGTATACATCAACACAATGCAAAAGATACAATCTTTTGTTGAGATAATTTGGAAGGCAGACAGGCATGTTAACTCACTGGTTAAGACTGAACTTAGCAGCTGGCTTGAGCATAAAAGATTTGTTCTCATGGGCACCCTGTTTTTATGGAAGTGCTGGTAAAGAGTTGTGTCACACAGGGCTTGTAACTCAAAAATGTTCCTAGTGTTAAGTAAAATCCACCAGTAAGATAGTCTTTCAAGTCATATATTTCAAGTCTGCTGTAGTACTTTGCCCAAATGGCAAAACAGACAATGTTTCAAACTCAGGGCATAGCTCCCTGGGAGCAATGGGTTCTTAAGTGTAGGACACAAAAAAAGCGCCCTTCAAAAAAATGTTTATACACTTTTAATGAAGGTAAAGACATGGAACATGCCTGCCCCATTCTTTAATCACATTTACAGAATTATCAATTATGACTCAGGCAAACTTACATTTATAAGTAATTAAAACAACATATTAACAAGTTCACATTTGCAAACATTATACATCACATTTATCGTTATACAACATATAATCAAAGCAACATTACATAAACTGTTCAACTTCTACCCTCTCTTAAACCCTGTTCCTCCTCCAAAACATTTTTCTGCATGTACTATTCTTATAATTTCCATTTTTTCTATGTACTTTATTCACACCGTTTTCTAAGTATCCCACTTCCTGATCTTTTATCTCTGCTAAAATATTCACTACTTCCAGTATAACTAGTTTAGATTTTGATTTCCATTTTCTAGCAATTGCTTAAACTTAACAAGGCCTTACTATGTCTAGGCTATTCAGATATTTTATCTTAGCTCAACAAATTGATTTCCTTAGTTGCACTTATTTGCCTGCCCAGTATTCCTGACAGAGTAGTCTGCAGGGAATTTTTAAATTCTGCCAACTCATTACACTCCAAGAACACGTGCGCCCATGTACTTCTTCTCCATTATACCTCCAACAACTACCATCTACCAGAGGAAAAATTCTTTGGAATATGCCTGGCGTATAAAAGTATCTATGAAAACACTTCCGGCCAAAAATCCTAAACATTCTAGATTTTTGTTGCACGTCATCCCACTGTTTCTTTGTGAATTGCATATTTAATCTCTTGTCTCAATTATCCTGCTCTCTTCTGACTGAGTCCTATAGTTATCATGCAATATTTTACATGCCCTACTAATCTTCCCTTTTTCAAAAGCAGCTTTAATTCTAGATTCAATTAAAAACTCAACCACTATGGGTCTTTCTTTTAGTATTCTCTATATCCTTGAATTTCCAAGTTCCTTATTTTCTCTGTCAATGGTGCTAAATATAATGCAAATAACTAAGAGGAAAGAGGACACTCCTGATTGGTTTCTCTGTTCAGACGCAACTTATCAGAGAGGAACCCTCCACCTTAATTTTGCCTCCAATCTTGTCATATATCCTTTTAACTACCTTTTTTACTGTATCAGAAAATGCAAATGCTTCCATAACCTTACTTATAAAATCCCAACTTACTCTTTCGGATGCTTTCTCTGCATCAAGACCCACCAATAACAGTAGTATTTTCTTACATTCTGTTTCCCTCTGGATCTTCATTGTTCTATTAATGTTGTCAAATATTTGCCTCCCCTCCACAAAACCACACTGGTCCATATTTATCAATTCTGTCATCACCTTTGCCATTCTTTTAGCCATTACAGGCATAAACACTTTATAATCAGGATTTAAAATTGAAATGGGCCTACACAAAACTGTATCAGATGGGTCCTTTACAGTCTTTAGGTGAAACAGCCAGCACAACTTTTTTCAAGGATGTTGGTGATTACCCTCCTTTTAAAATACTCAAACAAAACCTTCATAGGTGCTTACTAGGTTAACAACCACAAGGGCCTTTATTAGCCTAGTCATGCATCCCAAATCTCTGACAAGTTCTCATACCCTTGATAAGTGTAAGCAGGGGCTTGGGAGATGAAACATTTACAGGCTGCCTGTGTCCATTAGAGACATAGGTGCCAAACCAAGGATGAATTTTCTGTTCCCCATCCCACTGTCCAAGTTACACTTGAACTGGGTTAGGAAGGAACTCTGATTCACGTGGATGGGGAGCCTGTTACAGAGAAGGGGTAGTCATTGGGACACATACTGGTCTCTCCAGCATGTCTTATTTATATCACAGGCACAGTTTAAGTCTTTAGAATGCTCCCTAGTGACAGCAGATGCAGTTATATCTGATGGCATTTCCTGAGTGAAGGTTGAGGGGAAGGGAGGGGTAATGATGCAGCTGAATTTGTCAGCCAGTAGGTTTGCAATATCTTCTGGCTCAATACAGGTGGCTCCATTAACAATGAGCAATGCACACCACTGTATATTGCCTTTGAGGTTGTGGACATAGCTAAAAATGCCTTGTGGTTGTCCTTGGTTTGGAAGGCCAAACTTAGCTCAAATTTGGCTTTGGTAGACTTTATCTGCCCTCTGACTTGTTTGATGAGAGTGCTTTTACCCTGCTAGGTGCTACACCTCCTAATTTTTGCCATGAATTTCTTCCTTCTGTTACACAGCCTGTTGATCCACCAGGATGGCTTATTTATTGCGTTAGTTTTGAACTTCTTTCCGATGGTTATAGCTGTCTCTATGTGGCTATTAACATACTCGTACAGGGGTTCTGTGAACAGTTCCATGTACACAGCAGTGTTCTTAGGGTTCATGGGGGTTTGAAATTTTGCCAGGTTATCATAGTCCAGGTTAGCTGGGGTTCCAGGTTTTATTTTTACTTTAAAGGAGACCATTCTGTGGTCTGACCTTACTGGAGAAGACATTACACTAAGTGTGCAGCAGTTTCCCATATTAATGAGGACCAAATCCAGTATATTTGCACCCTTGGTTAGTGGTACTGGCAATCTGGTCCAGGGCGGTTGTGTTTACAAAATCCAGAAATCTCTATGAATGTATGTTTAGTGTCATATATGATTCCCAGTTAATAGTGTGATAATTAAAATCATCCAGAAATATGGTATTGGACTGGACGTTGAATATTTCCAGTAAGTTTAAATACATGTTATAGGTTTCCTGGGTCATAAAGAGGGACCTACAGCTTGCAAGAAAGTGGGATGGGATTTTGCCTATGGTGATTTGAATGTGGAGAAGCTGAAGTGCATTGTCCCATTTGACCAGCCTTGAGGTATATTTATATTTGATGTAAATCGAGACAACTCCACCTTTAGTCCCTGGTCTAAATATGTGGAAGGCATTATAGCCTTGCACTGCTAGTGTGTTCTCTGTGGCTTTAAATCATGTCTCAGTGACAGCACAGACATCAGCATTCTCAAGAGTGAGGACAGCTTGTAGGGAGTGTTTTTTTCAGTTTAGTCTCCCAGCCGTGAGCAGTAACACCTCTGGATTTTCTTGGTTTTAATTTGCTTCCAGATCTTTTCTGCATTCTTCAATCCTAGCTTCTAAACTTCCGCTGGAATAACATCTATTCCTGCAGACTTTCCTGTGACTCTTTATACATCATCATAATTTTTATCTCATCCCCTACTATCTTAACTGTTAGTTGACCCTCATCTACCTCTAACTATGGCATACTTTCATCTTCAGTAAATATTTCCATTTGTGCTTTTTCTCGATTCCCCCACTTCTCTGCTTTATACAAATTTTTAGAAAATTTCCAAAACATCTCTAATACCTGTACAGGATCTCTGCGTATTTTTCTTGTTATAGGCTCCCTAAGTTTGACAACAACCCCTTCTACTCCCTGTTGTCCAAGTCATTGTGCTAAAAGTTTTTGTGATCTGGAGTTATCAAAAGAAAAATGTTGCTTAACAGCAGTCTTTCTAAACTCACGCATAATATCCAAGTGCTCCTTTTTTCCCTTTAGCACTCTGCAATTGTACACATTCTTGTTCTGTGACATTCTACTTATTTTGTAATACTTTAACCTTTTGTCAGCCTCTCTAAATAACTCTTATTACTTCTTAACAAGATCTCTTTTCCTTTTATTTCTACCCTATTTTTAAATTCCACTTTCATTTTATCTCACTCACTAGCTATAACTTGTTCTTTCCGTCTTCCCTAATAACTCCCGGATAACTTCCATTACTCATTCCTTAAATTCCTCTCTTTTAACGAGTAGGTGGGGAAGCTCCAGTCTCTCACCTTTACCTCACTACCCTGCATTTTTATCTTGATAATTACTAGTGCATGAACTAAAATAGTTATTGGATGTATGTCAAAATTCTCAATTAAATGCGTATGTTCCTGTGAAATATAATTTCTCTCTACTGCAGATCAGCTACTGTACCTTGAAGAATAATATGTAAATTCTCTCTGTGTTCCTGCTACTGAATGCATGTCTTTTGAGCCAAATATTTTCATAAATTTCTTCAGAAATCTACCGTTTTTGTTAAAATTTCCCTTCAAAGCCCTCCTGGGTATATCCTCAGTGTTGCAAATCAAACTCCAGTCCCCACCTACAGGTAATATTCCCTGCTGAAAGCTGATTACCTCGCCCAATTTTTTAAAGCTCCATAATAGCAGTTTTAGCTGGAATATATATACATGCCAGCATTACCCTCATCCCTTGCCAGTAGCCCCTTATTACCACAAATATGCCATTATTCCCCCCTTCTTGTCACTACTGGATAGAATTAATTAATTTAAGTACACCTCTTTTCCTTGGTCCCAGATATTCTGCAGAATATATATTCGGAAATCCTTTTTTTATCAAATTCACATGGTCACTTCTTTCCAAATGTGTCTTCTGTAACAATGTTATTTGCACTCTGCAATTCTTAATATAATTAAGTATTCTTTTCTTTACATCTATACCTGTGAGACCATTCACATTCCAAAACAATATGGAAAGTGTCACCATTACTCCCACTTGTTGCATATGATGGCTTTTTTAAAAGTCTATTTCTAGCTTTTGTGATATATGCACCCATTAATGTTTGTCAGGTTAATCCTTTATACATTTTTTCTTATCAGCATTGGAACATGTTTTCAACTTTTTTTAATAAAAAAAAACAAAAAAAAAAAAAAACCACACACACTCAAAACACCCCATAACCTATTAACTTAATACAAACACACCTAATTATGTAAATCTTCAAAGAATGAAGTTTAACACTCCTAATAGCAACATTTGTGTGAAATAGACAGCTGCTAACACAGGCTCTAATTAACCTGAAATTGAGGTTATCCATGCCAAGACATGTTACTGCCTGTACTTCTAATTACACTAACTGGTATATGTTTTCTCTTCTTTTCCTTTTTTTATCTCTATCCCCAGATGTGAAAACAACTTGCATGCTTTCAGAATTCATTAACTTTTTGCCTTGAAGAAAGCAGTGTTCTATCTTTTACTGCTCTATCAGCAGCCTGTCTCATAGAAATGTAACACAAAAAATAAAAATGCAGCCCTCTTCTGCAGCTTGTAAAACAAGCTGAAACATTCATTGCTAAAGGAAAACTTTTCATTACATTCAGTGTTCGCATATTCTCTTGTTTCCACTTAAAATGTTTTATTAGATTAAGCCATGAGTCTTAATGCAGGCATTCACCTATGCAAAAGTAAGAAAACACACAGCCGTACAGATATGATGTTCTATGTACTTTTGCACCCTATCCCCACCTGTTTCTGTTTGGATTTTCTTCACTTTTTGCACTGTAATGCCTACATTTTAATACCAAAGAAGAAGAAAGAGAAGTATCTGTTTACTTGAGCAACTTTATTGCGTACAAGAACTAAAATACTTTACTATATACTATTTAATTTATACTGTGAAACGTTTCAAAGAAATACTGTTAAAATAAATTATTTTACTTACAGTTACCTTTTTTCTTCTTTTACCCTCCCCTCAGAGACCTTACAAACATTAATAACATGAAATCAGACAAATGCTTTTTAGTTCCCCATAAGTTGAACAAAATCAACACAAGTTCACTCTTTCCACTTAATTCTTATATATCCATATTTTACAAATGCAACTGATACTTTGCAGTCTCACACTTATTCACTAATTTCCATGTTGCTGGTCTTCTTTCTGGTCACCTCAATAATCCAACTCCAGATTCCGGGTCAGTGCCAGGTACCCCTGATTCTTCTGGCCAACTCCCATGCTATTCTCTGTCTGTTTTGTATATCCTCCTCAACCTGTTCTACATCAAAAAATTACTTTGATCCTCCAGGAAAAATATTCTGAAAACACCTGGATACAGCAGCTTGAATTTCACACCAGCTTCTTGACATTCCCTGATTGCTGGAATTAAGTTATCTTCTGCCTGGTGTACAGTGAATAATCATTTTCCACAAACACTCTACTCTCTTCAACTTTTAACACTTTGCCCTTCTGCCACAGTTTTCGTAGGATCGACTCTTTCTGTTGACAAGTTTGCATCTTTACTAACAAAGGTCTTGGCCATATTTAGAGCATTCACATGGTGTGCCCTTCAGTTAACAGTTTCTGCTGTGGAATGCCAGTCCAGTTGCTTATTTGCAGCTTCATAAAATTAATACATTCTTTTCCTTCTAGTTTCTCTGGTACAGCAGAAAATCTCAGATTTTCCCTACCTGCTCTCACCTGTAACTCTACCATTTTTGAAATATCTCTTCTTGAACAGTCTCATATTCAGCCAGCCTTTTCTTCAATTTGATTTCTGATTTTTGCAGTTTTATCAGCTCAGCTAATAGCTGTTTAAAGTTTCTTCCATTTTTTTCTTGTCTTTTGTTATCTGAGTTGATATACTCCTTCAGTGTTTTATTTTAATTAGCTCTGAGCACATTGGACCTATTTCTCCTCTGGATTACTGGAAGCCATGTCTTGCACCAAAGCTGAAGCTTGAACACTTTTTGCTGAACAGCTGCAGGATTCTTCCCCATCAGTGTTTTCTCATCATCTTATCTTGTTGATTTTCTTTAAGGTTCTCTTAGTTTTTTCTTTGCAGGCATCCAAGCAGTGTACATACTAGCCAATAAGTGAATTTTACTCAGGATGACAATATTACTGGCATTTGTGTCACAGCTTCTGTTTTCACAATGGGAGAGCTAAAGTTAAGCTGTTGATCAGTGTGTAGCCATCTTGGAAGTCCATGGAGTAAGCCCAATGATGACAACTGGAGATAGCTGCTACATGAACTTCACTAGATAAACAATTTAAACCAGAGTCAAAAATCTTGGATAAATAATCAAGGACAGCTGGAACAGTGGCAGTACATGGACCCAATTCCCTTTGTCAAAGTGAAAAACATATCCAGTTGCTCTTCAAATCTTTCTTAGCAGTAGGTCTCTGAGCAGAAGTCACAACTTGAACCACCTTGCCTTGGTAAGCCGTGTCCTGTATCCATTAGGTTTAACACACAATGTGTTAATAGCTTTCTGACAGGTCTCAGATATAGAAACTTCTTCAGAGGGTAAGTCCATTGCAAGGGGACTCAAACTTGACAGGGCCAATATAGAAATATGAGAATGACCTTGATTTTGCTCAATTTCACTTTCTGAAAATACCAGTGGAATGAGGGAATGACAGAAAAGTGTAGAGGAGTCCTGGGGACATTTCTGAGTGACTGCATCTAAGGACATCTTCCCAAGGCAGGTAACAAGTGAAAAGAAGTTACCACATTTAGCACTCACTGGGCATGCCAACAGATTGCAGCAAAACTTTCTCCAGTGATGGAAGAGCTTTTACATTATCACTAGACTGACAGGCTATATGTACGGCATCAGACAACAGCAGGGAATGAGCTAGTTTGCTAGTGGGCTGCCTTCACTTGAGATGTGACTGACTATCAGAAGGCAAATGGTGGACAAAGCAAATTTCCATACTCGGACACTGCCTCCTGGAAAGCAAAGTAGAAGTGAGTATCTCTGTTAAGATACCGCATCACAGCCTTACTGTTGCTGTGGATGGCAAATGCACCATGGGGGGAGGAAATCCTCAAAGGCCTGCATTAAGAGGAGAACCATCCTTATTTCTAGAACACTAAAATGCAAATTAGCTTCAGTCTGTGACCACAATCATTGTAATGTTGAAAATGCCTTTCTCACCTTAGAGCAGAAGATTCAGTAGTGATGGTCAGACATGACTGCGAGATAGGAATGGCACACCCAGAAAAAAGGAGCTTGTGTAACGTCCAGCTCAAATAATTTCTGCAATGTTTGTAAGTCCTTACTAGGAATGTCATGGGACCTGAAAGTCAATTCACCACTGTAACACTCATATGTAACCCAGCATTGGGAACCATGTATATTGGCGTTTATATCACGTTATCGAAAGATGAAAATAGCAAACGCTATTTCATCGAACCTAAAATATCTAAACCACATGATATTGAACATTCAGAACAGCAAATTTTTTCCTTGGGAAAAATTCGCTATTCCGAAACACATACACACAACACAAGCGCACCTAACATCAATACACACAAATACACTTATAATCCTACAACTAACCCTACACTAAACTATACATACACTACTATCTATCCACTTACCTTAACCCAAACCCTAACCCTAAGGTCCGTCACTATCGCACACTCACCTAACCCGCGCCCTAACCCTAACTCACTTAACCCGGCCCTAAACCTAATTCACCTAACCCGCACCCTAACCCTAACTCATCTAACCCATGCCCTAACCCTAACAACCACACAATCGCACACTTACCTGAACCTGATCCGTAAATCTCCACCACAGCGCTGAAAATAGTGAAGTCGCAGAACCGGCCAACCGAATTCTTTCCCTAGGAAAGAATTTGGTGTTCTGCAGCTTTGCTATTTTTAGCGTTCGATTAAAACAGGTCGATATTAGAACATTCAAAGTTTTCAAACTTTGATGTTCTGTTACAGACCCGTATATTATGACAGGCTCAAACTGACTAATTTTGCTGAACTTAATTCATAACATTCTTCATGGGCAAAATCCTGTCTGAGCTTAAAAAGGCCTTCTAAGTGTATGTGCCCAGAATATAACCAATAAATATGGGCATTTATGAGAGCATTAACTGTGACCTTAGTGCTAAATATTATTCTCAAGGATTGGAAAAATGTGAGAAGAGACTCTTACAGACACTAATAAAGTGACCAATACTGGAGCAGCTAGGAGCCAGTCATTCAAGTATAGAAGTATCTCTGTGCCTTACAGCCTCCGGTTTGCTGCAATCATTGACAAGCATCTGATGATCATTGTGAGGGATTGCGTTTAGGGGAATTTCCCCTACCCTTTCTAACAAGTGCCATGCTATCTTTTACATCAACCTGGGCTACCACTAACTCAAGCACAAGGGACATCGGTTTAATGTCTCAGCCAAAGGACGGCAATAGTACTCAATCCCATTCTGATCAGGTGGTATTTCCATTATGGTCCTATTTTTGTATAAAGTTCAACACTACACTCGTTTGATCAGGTGGGATTGTCTGGCGTGATAGACTTTTGCAAAAGAAGGGTGTAGAAGGGAATGGTACAACTCCTGGATATTACTGTCCTGATCATGTCTCATGTGACAACTGTTCACGTAGACAAGTGGAGGAACAGATGACTGCAGCTATCTCCAGAGTGGAACAGACGGGAAAGATTTTAGGGATTAGACTGCTGTTCCCAAAGAGGAACTACAGAATCCCTGGCTGTTCTGCTCATTGTTACTGCCTCTGGGCAAGCAACCACTCTGGAAATTTTCATGGGTGCACCAGAATCTTGGCTATTATACTGCTGTTAGCCATGCCTGAACGTGGCATGGGCCCACTGTATTCTGTAGAAAAAGCTCTGGGGAGCTTCAATTCAGACTCCAGTAGCACTAAGTCTTACCATCCTGTTCCTTCCTTTCCAAATCAGAATTAACAGCAAAGTCACACAGCTGGGTCCTGCCAAGAAACACACTGATGAAGGTTGCCTCTGTATCCCCAGGCAAAGTCAGTTGAGCATAGCCAGACAAGACAGTGGACTGTTAGGCCAGTGCCTATTGCCCTTGCTATAATGTTATCTGTTAGTCTCATTGGGAGAACTGCAACTGAGGAAAATGAACTTGCAAATGTGTAATAGTTTGACAGGATACAGTCTGTTGAGGCTCTCTATGCAAAACAGAGGTCGCCTCTTAGTAGCCTGTATTATACTGAGAAGAGGGGAAAGAAGTAAATATCCCAACATATTCTTTTCTGCCATCTCTGGGTTATATGCAAAATATACGAGCTAAAAACAACCAGACAATGAAAGCACAGTCAATAAATACTGTACCTGCACAAAGACCACAGTGAAATGTTAAGAGCCCAGTAAACAATGACATCAATAACTGCACGTCTAACATCCATTTCAGAGGGACCGGTTCCTTTACACGGCCTGGTGAGATGAACTGACACAGTGACAAGCAAGCAATAATTCCCAACAGGGTGTGTGTTACTGTACAAGCAACGCAAGCTCAGGAATGTTCTGAGGCCCCACACACCCTGGATGGCACTACTGTGCTTACAAAATGGTCTGTAAAATTGTTTTGTTTTACTTGTTTATTCTTACTATATTAGTATGAATTTTTTCATATTTTTTTATGGAAAATAGTTCCTCCACCTTTTTCAAACTTGCTGTAGTACATGTAAATGCTGATGGAGGAAGTATTTTTCATCCAAAATATAAGTATTTAATACACACACACACACACACACACACACACACACACACACACACACACACACACACACACACACACACACACACACACACACACACACACACACACACACTCTCAAACATACACACACATAGACCAAACATAAAGAAATAGTGTTTAAAAACACTTATATAATAATGGTAGCTATTACAGCTTTCTTACATCCAGAACTCTCAACTCTCTACATTCTCAAAAGACTGTTCAGATTTTTACCTCATTCTTAAAGGTCTGTTTCTCAATTTTGTTTTGCTGGCAAATCACTGGGATTGAAATCACTAAATAATGATATACATTTTGAGTTTCCGACTATTTTCTTCAGAAAATGCAGAACATGCCCCTCATCCAAAACAATCGACACAAACAGATCACATTTTTCCTGAGATAGAATTCAGCTTCCACACCTAAACTTTCTAAATTCCCTCAAAATCCTTCTTGTCCATAGCGAAGTTCCTAAAAAACTGAAAAACAGCAAAACTGCAAATCTAAATAAACGCACACCAATCTATTGAGAAAGTCACATATCTGGAAAAAACTAAGACCAAAAATCTCTCTATTTTTACACAGCTGAACAAGAAGTGAAGATGAAAATTGCTAAGCATGTGACAGGAAAAGCAGCAATGACTTCAGAGAAGTTTATGGTTAGCTGGCATTCAGTCTATTCCAAAAAATAAATAAATAAAACAATCCTGAAACTGCACAAGAGAGAGTGAGAAGAATAAATTAGTAGAACAATCCTAAAAGTGCACAAGAGAGGAGTAAATTAGTAGAACAGTAACAATAAAACTGTAAAAGAAAAGAACTTTTTTGAACAAAAAGATCATAAAATTTCACAACAGTCTGAGATGGTCTAAGAATAGGTAATTGTCTTTGGCAGTTAAGAAAAGAAATCTAGAAGGCTCTTCTTTGCCCAGGATTATAGGTAAGGAGAGGGGCCAACAGCCTGAGAAAAACTGTAGACATGGTGTAAACTCTGGCAATCTTAGTCATATTACTTGGTGGCAATGGAATGCCCTATATCAGATATTTAATTCACAGATGAAAATTTTAAGACAGACATGATAAGATGTTACTTACAAGGGCCATGCAATGATATCAGTTAAATAACACTATTGTCTACACTATCTTATTAACCTGAGGAGTAAATGGTCCTGGAGTCATAGGATCAAAGCTTTCCAGATCTGCTGCATCCAGAGCTGCCTCCTTGGCTGCAGAAATGTCTTTTTCCAGCTGAGTCAGGTGTTCATCATACTACAAAGAACAAAGACAAGCAAAGTAATCATGCTGCACAACAGATAATAAAGACATTTCAGGGCAAGAAAAAAAATTGATATTGTATGGCACAAATCACTTGATTACATTTACATACCTCAGACAATGTCTGGTGACAGACATTTACAATCTCCTGAGCAGTTTTTGTATAAACACTTTCAGGACCTATTTAAAACACAAAGTAAACATTTAGTAATCAATGTATAGTGCAAAATGCACATGCAGCTGAAAAACCCTAAGAGCAACCTAAATGAGCAATGACAGTAAAAACATAAATTAAAAAAAAATGAGAGAAAATGAAAACAGGTATTCATGTAAGCTTCTGAAACCAGCTTCTTGTAGCACTGTCCCACCAGAACTGTAACAGGCCTCACTAAAACATCTGAAAAATCTGAGGATTTCAAAATTATTGTATTTTTTTCTATAAAACATAGGCTACAAACATGAGGGTACAATATTTATCAGCAAGAATACCTGTGAATCATCAGGCTGTATGATGGAAAAAATAATCTGCTGCTGAAGAGCACAGTTTTCAATTTACTTACAAAAAACAATAAACATGTACTACCCAAACAGCTTGATGAAGGAAAATGCCACTTCTGCAGCATGCAAACTTGTTGGGATTTCCTCCTTTGACTTCCCTGGCTTAAGACAATTCTGAAAATTCTTTACTTCCTACATTCAAAGACATAAATAATTCCTGTCAATGCATGCCATCACATCAGGCTCTGAAAAAGTACAGGGTGGTTTAGCCCCTGACCTGCCACATTACTACAAATTTAAGACAACTGTTTCGTTATTTGCCAGTACAAGTTTTTAAGTATGTCAGATGCTATTTTGCTAGACTCTCTCAACTGTCATTATGTAGAACTGTACAAGACCCGCAAACGTTTTTTTTTTCCAGTGAAGGTGCAGCAGAGATATGAAATGTGACAAACTGTGTGGAACAGAAGCTTTTTTTCCCCTGTGGAAGAGGAGCCAGTAGACTTTTGATTTCCTTGGACTGCAGCTTCCAATCAAAGGTATGCTGTCTTATTTGGAGATGAAACTTTCTTGGGGGGGGGGTTGTTGAAGTTATAACTTTAACTCAATGAGAAGTAAACATGGAAGATGCCCTGAAGCATTGGAAGTTGGCCTACTATGATATCGTTGGCAGGACAGAACCCATACAGCTAAGGTTACTGCAGCAGTGATCAAACATGTACTGTTATGGTAAGTTCCGTTAACACAACTGTACTTTTTTAGCAAAGACACAGTTACTGCTGGTAAGATATCACTGTAAGGAGACTGGGATGAGGCGAGCAGCAAGTGAATTCCTGAGAAGTCAGCATACACAACTCTGTTCTTCAACTGTTCATGGAGAGGCTTCTTTGGGTGTGGATGGTGATTTCACAGTCTAATGCACCAATATCCATTGTGTGCGTATTGTTGGCAAAGGCACAGTTTGCAGGGTCCACAGTGATAAATTAACTGGTGGCAGAAATGTGAATTTGAAGCCTGTACCTGAACAGTTATCAGTTATGGTTCTTTTCTTTCCTGGCTTTGTTGATGAGACAGGTATTCATTACTGTTAGAATACTGAGAGACAGGCAATGTCTGAGACAAAGCATTCCTATTCTTGCTTTGAAGATTTGGATTTGGGTTTACACATTAGTTCATAATTAAGAATTCCAGTCCAGTCTGCAGTACAAAATATTTTTTGCATTAACCTGCATTTCACTTTTCAAACATTTCACTGTTGTACTGTATTTATTTACTCGTCAATTACCACTATTATGTTTGAGACTTTTTTTTTTTGCAAAGAGCTTTGGGCGTAAGCCATTTAGTAAATTTCAACCTGAACATCAATCCACAAGCACTTATTTCAAACCCTAGGAGAACAACTGAAGAGTAATACACATCCAACACAAACTACTTTGTCACAGGCCAGCAATTATGCTGAGCACACGGCTGTTGCATTTACTCTGAATTGCATCTGAAGGTAATCTGTAGTGGCTATTACAGGACAAATCCCAAGCAGACAAAAAAAGAAATCCTCTGGGGAGGCCACAACTACAGTAAGGTCAAAAGGAAGAGTTCAGAAGGCTGATTCTTGAAGTATCAACATAAGTCTTAACTACTGGAATGATGGTGTAAGCAATAATGCTTAAAGAATGTGTGAAATGGTGACCAAGTGGCCTCAGAACAGGTGACTATAATGGATACATTCTTGAAACAGGCACTGGAAGCAGGATCTTCCAACAGGAGGTTAGCAGCTTGGTGACAAAAGATAATAAAGTTTGCAATCTGACTGGACTGAAAACTTACCTAGGTTATCTATCCCAGCAAGAGCTGCATTCAAGATGTATTTCAATGAAATATCTTTGGGTTCTGAGTTTATATCTAAGATCCTCTGATAATTTTTTTTTAATCCAGAAAAGGATTTGGCCCAACAGAAGGAAGTAGGAAAAGAATTCCAAATCCTAGTCACAAAGCAGTGAAACGAGCCAATGTATGTTTGTTCACTGCAAAGAAAAACTGAATGATTTTTGGCCCTAAAGACTGGTCATTTACAACTTGATTCTAACAAGCCAGATGTGGTATATTTTTACTTAGTGCAGGTTTAACAAAACACTTTTAACAAATAAAGATGCCTTCCTGGAAGAAGAACTGATTTTAAGATATTTCTTGCAATATCTAAATCTCAAAATGCACGCACTCGAGGCCCTTCTCAGTATGGAGAACATCGATGTCTGTGCAGTGACAGAAACCTGGTTCAAGGCTCCTGAGAGCACCCCAGCACTATCAGGTTTTACCTCTTATCATGCGTTCCGGCCCCAAAATCCGGACAATACCAAGAAAGGAGGGGGGGTATCCATATTCATCAAGGACACCCACACCTCAAGACTGGTGGCAACGCACGATGCATCGGAGACCATCCAGGTGCAATTAACCATAGGCAAGACTGCTCTGCAAATTGTAGCATGTTACAGGCCACCCTCACAAACTCAGGAACCTCACATGGCCTTCCTGAAAACACTACAGAGGATAAATGTATCACCAAACACCATCATACTAGGTGACTTCAATTACCCTAATATAGACTGGGAACACTACTCAAGCCCAAACACCCTAGCCCAAAAGTTCCTGGAATTCATAAACTCAAATGCCATGGAACAACTAGTCACCATCCCCACAAGAGGAGAAAACATACTTGATCTCATCATCACGAACATGGGAGCACAATGTTCAACACCGGAAGTATACCCCTCACTGGTGAGATCAGATCACAAACTAATCTCGCTGGAGGTCCTCATCCCACCCCACCTGAAATAAAAAGACCACAGTAAAGAACTTCTCGAAGCCGACTTCACACTTCTAAAGACTAGTGTGGTCTCCTTTAAGGCCCCGAGCGCGGAAAACAGTACTCAAGCCGCTGAATCACTTACAAATGCCTTCTACCAGCACCTGCAGGACTGCATGGATAAGGCAATCCCAAGCAAAACAAAGACTCTTTGTACCAAAGGCAAGCGTCCAGTCTGGTGGACCCCAGCCATAAACAAACTCTACAACAAAAGGAGGAAGCTACTACAAGATAGAGCAAAATCCTTAAAAGGTAAGACACCCTTGATCACTATAAGTAAAAACTAAGAGCTCTCATAAAATCATCCAAAGCAAATTTTGAGAGAAAAATAGCTAAAGACTCAAAAGACAATCATAAGGCCTTCTTTAGCTATGTTAGAAACCTGGGAGGAAACTCCCAGATATGCTCAGAACTAGTTCAAAATGATGTGAAGATTACTGATCCTACAGACATTGCCAACATACTGGCTGACAGGTTCAGTGCAAACTCCCCCTCCCCAAAAGGAGAGATATCTATACCAAGCGATTGCAGCCCCCAAACATCTCCAACGCCCAAGTGAGAACTGCTCTCTCCAAAGCAAAAACACAGCATCCATGGGACCTGATGGTGTCCCCGGCTGTGTGCTCCACGAACTCAACGAGGAATTAAACCCACAGCTAGGACAGCTGTTTAATCATAGTCTTACCTCTGGATACGCACTCCAGGAGTGGCGCACTGCAACTGTGGTCCCACTTCACAAAGGCGGTGCCTCCACCGACCCTGGAAATTACCGCCCATTAGCTTGACAAGCCTTATCTGCAAAGCCATGGAGAGGATCATAATGGACCTCATAAATAAAGACATAGGGAATTTGCAGACTTTGGATCCATCCCAGTTTGGCTTTGTCAAAGGCAGATCATGCCTTCTAAACTTGGTTGACTTTTTCAAACAGTCACCAAAGCCATTGATGAGGGAAAGGCAGTCCATACAGCCTACCTCGATCTGGCGAAGGCCTTCGATACAATACCCCACTCGGGTATCATTGAAAAACTCATCAGCTTAAATGTTAACCCATACATCACAAGATGGGTTGCAAACTGGCTGAGTGACAGAACCCACAGGGTCAGAGTTGCTGGCACCATGTCAGACTCAAAGCCTGTCACAAGTGGTGTACCACAGGGCTCAGTCCTGGGCCCACTCTTGTTTGGCATCTACTTTTCCAAGTACAAGCAAACACAGGAGGGTTATGGCTGACAAAGTTTGCAGATGACTGCAAACTGGGCCATAGTAAAAACACATCTGACACAGATATCCTTCAGAAGGGTCTCACAGAAACGGATAACTGGTGCCAGAGCCATGGCCTAAAGTTAAATGCCAAAAATGCATAGTCATACCCTTCGGGAAAAACAAGGTTACCCCTAGCTACCAAATAGGTGGCAATCCACTGAGCACAGAAGAAGTTATCAGGGACCTGGGGACCCAGGTTGATAGTAGTCTGTCATTCGACACCCATGTAGCTAAAGTAGTTAGGAAGACCTTCTACATTGCCCACCTTATCATGAAGGGATTCTCATCTTCATCAAGAGATGTCTTTGTCTCCCTATACTCCTCACTCATCTCACCAATCATTGAGTACAATGCCCCATTGGAAAGTATCTGACCCGACACTTGCAGCAGCTGGAGAGGCCACAAATGTTCCTCACCAAAAGGATAAAGGGTCTGAAACATCTGTCCTATGCTGCCGGACTGAAAGAAGTCCAGCTCTATTCAGTCGCCACGCTTGCTCAGAGGTGACCTTTGCCTAACATACAAGGCCATGTCAAACCCAGATTTGATGAATATGCTTCACCTCAAAAATCTAGATCAGTCAGAGCCACAAGGGCGGGAGACTTAAACCTCGACACGGCTATTAATAGGACGTGCTGGAGGGATAGATTCATCACCCAAAGACTCCCTATGCTGTGGAATAAAATCCCAGTATATGTGAGGCAGAGCACCTCGCTGGCCTTGTTCAAGAGAAATCTTGACCAATGGATGGGAGATCACAGATATACCCCAGGGATTACCTCAGTGTCACTGCTCGACAGAGGCACAGCAAAATAATGGGTATAGTTCCCCATACTAAAGGGATGGCGTAAGCCACAAAACTATGGGCTAGGCTTGTAAATGCCCTCGGGCAGATAGCCTAGTATGAACCTATGAACCTATGAACCTATATAGCGAAAGCACTGTTTGATGTCAGCACTGTTGATGGTGCTGCGGTAGCGTTGTCGCCTCACAGTAAGACGCTGTCCGGTTCGACTCTCAGCTAGAGCGTTTTCTGCATTGAGACATGCGTGAATGGGCATTCTTTTGTTGAAGGTTGTGCGTCAGGGCTAGCAACTCGGTACGTAAAAATCAACTGCCAATCATTAGCGGACCGGAGTTCCACTGTGGCGACCCCTAACCGGGAAAAGCCGAAAGACACAACAACAACAACAACAACAACTGTTTTGCTTAAGTACTAAATGTATTATTAACAGAAGTGGTTAAGTCCCTGTATTGTTCTGTAACACTATTGATGTAGCTGTTACAAGCATATGGGTATTAGTTGTTCTTACCAAAGTCTAACAGCGAACACTTCTTGGTACTAAATATTACACCACTACCAAATTAGGAATAAAAGTGGTATAAAACACAACAGTTGTGACCCCATTGTCCCAGGTTTGCAGCCACCTGTAAATCTGGAACACCAAAATTTACAGGTACCGCAAGAGAAACTATATATGAAATTCGGATAGACCCAAAGCGTATACCGGAGAAGACACCACAATCTATCAGTTTGCAGTGATCATGATTGGGATGCAAGAGGTCCTCCTATGTAAACAATTATTTACTTATTTTTTGCAAGGACAAAGCAAATAAATACCTGTGGAGAATGAAAACCCCATTTATAGTACCACTAAATGGAATACTATTAAAGGTCTTTGATAACTCTAAACAGAGCACATAACTAGGAAGGAGCAAACTGCACAGAAGTAAATAGAAATTGAGGAAATAATACATGCATAATAATGTTCAGGAGGAAGAGCGAAGTTTAAGAGAAGACAGGAATTCAGCAATTTTTTTGTAATGTTATTAGCCTAGTATACACTTATGAACCTATAATAAAGGTGTTTAAAAATGTAAAACGTTAACCCATGGCCTAGTGTGTCAGCAATTTTAGAATATAATTAAGTTACTTTGAAACAATCTTTTTTTTTTCCAGAAAAGGCATGCTGTTAGGGATGAAATGCTTTAGAAGACATCCACACCAAACATTTGAGGAGGAAATGCTCAAAAAATGTTCCAGTGAGTGAGTGAGTGAGACATTAGGTTGATAGTCTATGGTCAGAGGCATTTCAACTGCCACCTTTCTGAAAAACTAACAAAATGGCTCATTTTCAACTTGAAGGAATACAGCAAGCAGCAAATCATTTTTAAACAAGAACATAAGTACAGGTACAAGTTGGTCAGATGTATTTTTTTAGAAATATGGTCTGCTCCAATTTGCTTCAAAGTCTGTAAAGTGACAAAAGATGTGACTGAAAAGTTAAGCTAGGAAAAGGAAGCTAAAGATGGAATTATACTGTTCTGTCAGAAAAAGATGGTTTGGGGGCTAAAAATACTCATTAATCTTTTGAAAAGTAATATGTTGCTGCACACAATCTGATCATTTACATTAAGGATGGTATTTCAGTATGAGCTCTTGCCTAATGTGGAATGATATATAATAAAAGTAATCAGAACTTTTAGCCAAGTATCTAGAAAGAAACGTCTCATGGCAGGGTTTCTACTGTGTTATGTATTTCCTTAGGCTGTTAGAGGAAACAATAAACCTACTAAGGTTATACTAAGTTGTATGAGTACTGTATCAAGTTTGCTGAAGGTTCTTTTTAAAGAGTTTCTCAATTTTCTTATTCTTACTTAAAATCTAACATCGTTCAGGATCTACTAATTACTTGGCTATATTCTCACTACACAAACAAGAGTCAATTTAAACACAGTTAACTATTTTACTGCTGACTATCATAAGTTCATGACCTAAAACTGTGGGCTCTGCAACTCAGAATATAGTGTAATAAAAGCAAATTTCAAAACTTGGTGCTGCGGTAGAGTTGTCGCCTCACACTAAGACATTGCCCTGTTCGATTCTCAGCTAGAGCGTCTTCTGTGTGGAGACATGCGTGAATGGGCATACCTTCGTTGAAGGTTGTGCGTCAGGGCCGGCAACTCGGCACGTAAAAATCTACTGCCAAATCATTAGTGGACCAGAGTTCCACTGTGGCGACCCCTAACCGGGAAAAGCCGAAAGACACAACAACAACTGGTAATATCAATAAAACATTTCCTGCAACCCCGCACTTTCCTTTAACCCTGCTACTGGTTTATTAACACTGAGACTGTTGTACTTCAGAAAAGGTGGAATACTGAATGAGAGCAAACTGGCTTACCAAGACCAACAAAGCCTTCACCCTAAACCCCACCCATGAATGAAACTGCCATCATAAGCATATGCTGGGGAGACCAAAGGGGAATACTCTGACATACTACAACCACAGATTTGGTATATAGTCTCCCCATTTGTATTTGTTTTTCCAATGTTCCAAGGACTCTAACTATAGTACCCACAATGTCAAAAAGCACTCATTTTACTATGATACACATAAGTAAACAAAAAACAAGGTGTATTTTCTTGTTTTTATTATAATATATATACCAAAATAATTCAGCAATTTGCCCGACACTGTGGTATACAAGAATAAAGCCCTGATTACGAACCAGAATTATCGAATCATGTACTGATCTGCCAATCAGTGAAAAGTGGGAGTGAGCTAGCTGCTTATGCTGGAAATTCCATTCGTTGGCAGGGGTGGGGGTGCAGGTTTTGTTGGTCTTGGTAAATCAAATTGTTCTTGATCAGATGGAGGCCTGTATGGCACTAAAGGCCATAGTTTCAATGGACATGGGCTTGATGATCCCAAGCTGCTGATGCCAGCCCTTAAGGTGCATGTGTGTGTGTGTGGGGGGGTACACACTCATGCTGGGGAGGGCAATGAACACCCATGTAGTAACGCAGGAACTCATAGTGGCCAACAAGTCTGGGGTTAGATCATAAAAGAAGCATTCCTCATGACGACCCATTTGAGTGCCATGTCACAGACTACTCAACTCATGGATAAGGGAATGAATGAATGAGCAATTTAAACCATTCATTCGTTTGCAAGCACTTAGCTCTTTATTAATTTCTCCATATTTATTTTTATTTAAAGCTTATATATAATGAAAGTTGCTTTAGAGAGCCTGGAGTTTTAGAGACATGGAGTTTGCACATGGTGTAGCCATGGTCAGAGTATCATAAGGATACACAGTACAAACCCCACAAATTCCATGTCATAAAAAAGAGAGTGCTAGCATATCTTTCCCTAAAGCTGAAAATGTACAGCCTGGAAGTAACAAGTCAACATAACAGAATCTTGTACATGGACATCAGACCATCTGAAAGAAATATAAATTCTCTCTTGAAAATGTGACAATTTAAATTCTTAACAAAAACCAATACCTATCAATCCATGCAAATCTTGAAGACGTAGCCAAATTTCTCATTGTTCTCATGACTCAGACAAAAAACAGTGAGGGAAAGCTCATGACTTTTAAAAAGAAGTTTAATCACTAGGACCTCAGCATCTCTGCAGTTTAGGATTAAAGCTGACCAAATGTTTGTTTTTAATAAACAGTCTCACTTTCGAATGCTTTCTGGATTCTAAAATTAAGGTAGGGTTCATCCTTTATATTTTAATTTCTACAAATCATTTGGGTTTCTTATCCCATGATGGGAATGGACCCCATTTCTAAGTCAAAGTATGATAAACGTTCATGAAATTAGTACTGTTTCAATCTTTGATGTCAGTCAGAAGTGCTCTACACAACACCTGCAATGTAACCAACCAGTAACGACTCTTTCTGCAATTCATATAGAGTTACATGTAATGGCAACATATCTAAATACGCTTGTGGATTCTTTTTGTTGCTCCTACTACTACTGGAACTGTCTGGATATCTTTCTTATGCAATGCTCTCATTTCTGCCTGCAAATGCTGATATTTTATATGACTTTGTGTCACTGCAGTCATTGGGTGTGGTGATTTCAATGATTAATGCTACTTTTGACTTCTTTTCATGGACCACTATATCCAGTTTTCGAGCATCTATCTTTTGAACTGTTGGTAATGGGTGATGATCCCATGTAATGTAGACTTCATCATTTTTTATGATGCTTTGTGGATCATGTTTCCAGTGTTTTTCAGCCAATTCAACACCATAATGTTTGCACAGTCCCCATTACAACAGTCTTGTCACATTATTATGCCTTTCAGTATACGGTCCTTCTGCCATTAGTATGTCACAAACAGCAACAAGGTGTGTGACCGTTTCCAATTATATTTTAGAAATCCTACATTTGTCTGTTTCAATGGACTATGTAAATAAAAGTGTATGTAGCCAGCTATCTTGGGCCACCAATATTAACCTTTCAACTCTCGGTTTGAATTCACCTCTCCTTAACCATTCCTGCGTTTGATCCAGATCAACATGAGGTTCTTCCCATAGTTGGGAATTATTGATGGTCTACAATGACTGAATCACGTTTGTGTAATCACCACTACATCTATGTTCTCCCTTTTTTAATTTCTCCAAACCTTTTGGGTTTCTAATACCATGACAGGAATGGACCCCATTCCTAAGTCAAAGTACAATTAAAGTTCATGAAATTAGTATTGTTTCACTCTTTGATGTCAGCCAAAAGTGCTCTTTGCAGCAGCCGCATAATGCCCAGTAATGACTCCTCCTGCAATTCGTATGAAGTTACATGTATTGGCAACATATCTAAATATGACGCTTTTTTAATATGACCCGTTAATCCTACTACTACTGGAACTATCTGGGTATCTTTCTTCCACATTGCTCTCATTTCTGCTTGCAAATACTGATTATTTATGACTATGTGTCTCTCTGTACGCAGGACACTGTAGTCACTGGGTGTGGCAATTTCAATAATCAGTGCTACTTTTGTCTTCTTTTCTTGGACCACTATATCTGGTTTTCTAGTATCTATCTTCTGAACTGTCGGCAATAGATGATCCCATGTGATGTAGACTTCACCATTTTCTATGATGCTTTGTGGCTCATGTTTCCAGTGTTTTTCAGCCACTTCAGTACCATAATGTTTGCATAATTCCCAGTGCAACAGTTTTGTCACATTATTATGCCTTTCAGTATACAGTCCTTCTGCCATTAGTATGTCGCAACCAGCAACGAGGTGTGCAACTGTTTCCAATTCTGTGTTACAAAACCTACATTTGTCTGTTTCTCCCACATGTTCAATGGACTTTGTAAACCAATTTGTACGTAGCCCACTATCTTGTGCCACCAATATTAACCTTTCATCTCTTGGTTTGCATTCGCCTCTCCTTAACCATTTCTGCGTTCGTTCCTGATCAACATGAGGTTCTTCCAAAAGTTTTCTATACTTGCAACTATATTTATGCAATTTCCATATTTCCTGCCTTCTCATCTGGTCCTTCACCTTACATTCTTTCTTTTGTTTTTTGGCACATTCAGTCGGTGCCTATTTTTTATTCACTTGTGGTTTGATTTCCATTCCTGCTTGACACCAATATGCTTCTGCTAGCCTAAGCAGGGAATTCATCTTAGATTTATTCTCCTCATGTTTCAAAACTTTCACTACATTTGGTTCTTGTGAGGTCAGCAGATATGTGTGGAGTCCCACAATTGCAGATCGGTAAATGTAATCAATTTCAAGGAGGCCCATCCCTCCTTCAGAACGGGGAATATATAATCTTGGTATGCACTGATTTTTATAAATCATTTGGTGAGTATGAAGCATTCTTCTTGTTTTCCTATCTAATCTATCCAACACGTTTTGGGTGCAGTCAATCACTCCAAAATTGTAAATTAGGACAGGAAAAGCAAACTGGTTTATAGCTTGGATTTTGTTCCAAGATTTCAATGCTGTTTTCAGGATTAATTTAAGTCTTCTGAAGTACTCCTTACTAAGTTTTACTCACATTTGTTCATGTTTTATTGCTGACTCTTCATCAATTCCCAAATATTTATACACTCCCTCTTCCTCAAGTTATTTTATATCACATTCTTGTCCCAAAAAAGAAGTTATGTTCTTACCATAATGTTCCATGTGAGTTGTTCATCTCGCCTTTGTTCTTACACGTGGATACGGAGCCGATCCATCGGCTCTGAGTCGGCCGCTTTCCAAGCTCAAGATCTTTCAGTAGCTCGAGGCATAGTACCTATCCCATGATGCTCTCTGACTAACCCTCAGATCTAGTTTGCTGAATCCAGCAACAAAGGAACAGCCTAACATACCCTAAATGTCGATATGTGTATTTATAAAAAACATATAAAAACATATATGTACAGTTAACCACAGGAAGAAAGTCTGGTAGAAGTAAAGGACAGTAGACAAACCAAACCAGACCTCCAGTCATAACAGGTCTTTAAGAACCCGGAGGGGGATGGAGGGTGGGAAATGTAAGAAAAAAGGCGAGATGAACAACTCACATGAAACGTTATGGTAAGAACATAACTTCTTTATGTGAAGTTGTTCAATCTCACTATTTATTCTTACAAGTGGGTAGCGTCCCAAGCACCCAAACCCTGGGTGGCTCACGGGAGTACATTCTTGAGAACAGTGGAACCAAAGGAAGCTCTTTCCCTGGAGGCCCTGTCCACTTTGTAATGAGTGATAAATGTACATGGGTTTGACCAAGTGGCGGCTGCACAAATGGTGTCCAAAGGCAAACGAGCTACGTGAGCTAGAGATATGGATACTGCCCTAGTGGAATGAGCTTTCACCTTGTATTCTAAGGTCTGATTAGCTGAAGAATATACAAACTTTATGCAATCTGATAAACATTTAGACAAGGTAACTTTAGAAACAAATAGCCCTTTTTTGTTGTCAGCGTAGGAGACAAAAAGCTGTTCAGATTTTCTAAAATCCTTTGTTCTGTCCAAGTAAAATCTCAACGGTCTGTGGACATCAAGTTTATGTAGCATATACTCCATTTTATTAGAATGATGTCTAAAAAAAGTGGGCAACTCAACAGACTGATTCAGATTAGTCTTGGAGCAGACTTTCGGAAGAAAAGTGGGATTTGTCCTGAGAGACACTCTATCAGGAAAAAATACCAAGTAAGGGGGCCTAACAGAAAGAGCTTGAAGTTCAGATACTCTACGAGCTGAAGTAATAACCACCAAAAATAATGTTTTCTAAGATATGAACTTCAAGGGGCAAGAGGATGCAGGCTTAAAGGGGGGAAGCTTCAGCTGAGATAATATTAAATTTAGGTTCCATGGTGCAACTGGTTGTCTGATGGGTGGCCTTAGGTGATGAGTCCCTTTCAAAAAGGCTTTACATAATCTGTGTGACATAAGATTAGATCATTCAATCCCCAAGTGAAAATTAGATATAGCGGCCAACTGAACTAACAGTGGCTGCTGCAGCACCTTCCTGAAAAATTATTGCGAGAAATTCCAGAGCCCTATCAAGAGGGGCAACATAGGGATCAATATCGCGTTGAGAGGCCCAGTAAACAAAACGTTTCCATTTACTACTGCACAGTTTCTTAGTGGAGACCTTATAAGAGGAAACCAGAATATGTTGAACTTCAGAAGACAGATTATATGACCTGGCTAGGTTGGGAAGTGGAGCAGCCAAGCTGTCAGTTTGAGGGACTGAAGAGAGGGGTGAAGAACTCCTGCCGAATGCATCAGATGGTCCAGAAACCAAGGTTCTTCCAGCTGGTATTGATGAAGAAAGGGGAAGCATATCTGCCGAGGCCAAAAAGGGGCTATCAGAATAACTGTCCTTCCCGAGCCCTTTGCTTTCATCAAGAATCTGGGAATCAGTGGGGGGAGGAAAGGCATACAGGAGACCCGAGGGCCAATCGTGCACAAGTGAATCCCTGGGACTGTCCCCTGGTGGAGGGTTGAGGGCAAAGTAGCTTCTGCATTTGGCATTCATCGGAGATGCAAAAAGGTCGCAGCAAGGCTGGCCCCATGTGCGGAATATCCTTTCCACCACATTTTGTTTGAGGGACCACTCGTGGGGTAACAAAATTGCTCTGCTCACTTTGTCCGCTATCACGGTGGATTTCCCCGGGATGTGCGTTGCTACTAGAAAGCGCCCGGTGAACACAGCCCACTTCCAAATCCTCAAAGCTTCTCGGAATAAGGGGTAAGATTTAGTTCCCCCCTGTTTGTTGATGTACCAGACTACCGACATGTGTTTGTCTGAATCGCAGTCGTCCCCTGAGGTAGAGAGTAGGGAAAGTGCTGCAACGCTAAAAGCACTGCTCTCAACTCCAGGACGTTGATGTGCAAATGACATTCTATCTCTGACCAGGTGCCTTGGGCAGTCTTTCTCTGAAAAAGCCCCCCACCCTATCAGGGAAGCATCCGTAGTCACCGTGGCTACTGGAGGGGGTAATATAAATGGTCGACCTACTGTCACATGGTGGCTGTTCAACCACCAGAGACGGTCTCTCTTACAAGCATCTGTCAAAAGAATATTGAATGACACTGGGATCTGTTGGTAGGACCACTGGGTGAAAAGCAACCATTGGAGTATCCGCATGTGCAACTGGCCCAGAAGTACTGATATGAAGGAAACGGCCATTGTGCCTAAGAGTTTTAACACCTGAGAAGTAGGTCCTTTTTTTTCTTGTAACAAGCATGACACCTGATTTCTTAGAGAGGTGACTCTTTCTAGAGGTAATTTGACCAGGGCGGTAGTAGTGTCTAGGTCTGCTCCGATAAATGAGATATGCTGCGATGGTAATAAAGCAAATTTTTCTAAATTTATGGTTATTCCTAACCGAGAACAGAGATTGATTGTATGATCCCTAGACTGAATGAGTTGATGCCTGGTGATGGCGGATAAGAGCCAGTCGTCCAGATACAGAAACACCCGGAATCCTAGATGCCTCAGGTGAGCCGTAACTACTGCCACACATTTGGTGAACACTCTGGGGGCTGTAGTGAGACCAAAGGGCAGAGCTCAAAATTGGTAATGACTGGCCCCCAGCCGGAAACGCAGGTGATCTCTGGATGGTCTGGCCATTTTGATGTGGTAGTACACATCCTTGAGATCTAAAGAGCTCATCCAATTGCCCGTTCCCAGGAACGGGAGTATCGATTGAAGCATGACCATCCAGAACTTCTCCTTCTTTACGAATGTATTGAGCTTGCTGAGGTCTAAAATGGGCCTCCAGTCCCCTGTTTTCTTTGGAACTAATGGAGTAAGTTCCAGATCCTATCTGGTCCGCCGGGACTGGCTGGATGACTCTTTTCTAGCAGGTTTTGGATTTCTGTGACTGCTTGATTCCTCAGACTGGGTGGAACATCTGGGATTCTTTTTGTGAGTAACAGGGGTTCTACAAGGGGAATGAGGTAACCTCTGGTAACTATGTTTTGTACCCAAGAATTTGAAGTAATTCCTAGCCAGGCGTCTGGGTACAAGGCCAAGCGATGCCCGACTGCCTCCAGAGTAGGACAGTCGGGCCTCCTCTCAGGAGCGCTGATAGGGCTTGCCAGGAAACTGCTCCCTGTCACCCTGGTTCTATGGACTCCCTCTGCCGCCAAAGTGGCGTCTTCCATTATTGCCCCTTCCTCTGCCCCTGAAGGGGGGTTCACTACGTGTGTTCTGGAAAGCTCCTTGGGACTTCCAGAACCACATTTTTCCACCTCTTTGCCCTTTGGGGTATGGTCTAGTAGGGGTGGAAAAATGGACTCCTACGGCAGATAGAGTCTTTCCTTCCTGCTCACACCTAATGAGGGTCTCCTTGACTTTAGGCCCAAACAATGAAGAGCCATCAAACAGGGTACTGACAAAGGAAGATTTGAAGGGTTCCGCAAAGGAGCACAAGTGCATCCAGGACTGTCTCCAGAGAACAATCGCTGAACCTGCTGCTCGACTCGATCCCTCGGCTGCATAGGAAATGAGCCGCATGGATGAGTTGATGACAGAATTAAGGGTAGAAAGCTGAGCTGTAACCTTTTCCGAAATAGCCTCATCTGTGTTACCCTTTAGAGTATCTCCGAGTTCTTGAAGGAGATCTCGTTGAAGGCGAGTAAAAAGGGTCAAGTAGTTAGGCTATTTCATGGCAAATATCGCAGAACTAAAAATGCGTTTCCCGTATCTGTCCATTGTCCTGGAATCCTTATTAGGAGGATGGACAGAAGAGGAAGTCTCTGACATCTCTTTCTTGGTGGCCACCACCACCACCATGGCATCAACAAGGACTCCTTTGGTGAGGAACGATTTCTCTTGAGGGGCAGTGATGAATTTATTGGGCCTCTGAGGGACTGGTTCCATGGTGTCAGGGGACTCCCATGCCCGTCGAGCAACCAAATCCATTAGTTCATCGAAGGGTGGAGTAACCCAGGAGCTGGAGGGCTGAGACCCAAAGGCCTTCAGGAGCACCGACTCATCCTCAGTAGGGCGAATGGACTGCCAGTCGCCCCTCTGCTTAAGTATTTCTAAGATGTCCGCAAAGGAGACATCCTCCGAGGGGGACCGTGGGGACCCTTCCGATTCTTTTAAGTCGGCATCTGATGTCAAGAATTCCTGTGGGGAATACAAATGCCTCCTCTTGTAAAGTCTCTTTCTGGGAACTTCATCAGTGGGGGCGGCTGGTGAAGTTTCAGTAGAGCAGGGTCATCCAAAGGGGATACCTGAGGCTCAAGGTCTCGACGATTAGTAGGTGCTTTAGATGAAGAGGCAAAACTCGGCATCTTCAGGGAGGAAGAGGAGAGATCTGTAGTGTGGGTCTGAACAGTAAACACCCTCCTCATGGCATCAAAGGCCATGGACTCTCGGCCCGAGGAGGCCACTGGTTCCGAGGAAGATGGAGGCCTCGCAGGTGCCGAGGCCGAGGGCTCCGAACCCGAGGACGGAACCGAGCTCACCTGCGCAAAAGCCCCGAGGGGGAAGTGTCGGAACCGATGCGTCAGTTTGACCCCCCCCCCAGCACAGAAGAGGTCAGAGTGGGTGGAACCAAAGTCACTGGAACAGGACTTGGTTCCAAAACCATCAGATCTTCCGCCTCCGGCTCCGTAGGCCTGGATAGGCTCAGAGGAGGAGTAGTCACAGGCAATGGGGCAGGAACAGGGCTCGAACCCAGTTGGGATGAAGCCGAGAGCAGTTTAGCCAATGCTGGGTTCCCCAAGAGCCTCTGCATCACACAGTCCACATCAATATCTGACATCCTTGAAGAGTGGGTCGAAGGGGCCGAAGAAGCTACAGACCTAAGTTTTGGAGATTCGGCACACGGTTCCGAAGACCTAGGAACCGGTGACCGCACCTTAACAGAGGTGCTTGGAGCCAAAGACTTAGGCTCCGAGGACACCTGAGACGACTTCGACCCTTTCGAAGACTTGGAGGTCTGGTCGGACTTGTCCAAAGCTTCTTGAAAGTCAGGTGTTAATTAAGAGACCTCGATCAATAAGTTTCCTACGTCTCTCTAACAGAACTCTGCCACTAAAAGAATGGCAGATGGAACAATCCTCCTGCAAATGAAGAGGTCCCAAACAATAAACACAAGAAATGTGGTTATCTGTTATTGACATTTTTTGGCCACAGTCACATCTTTTAAATCCGACTTTTGCTTTTGGTCAGCCATCATGTCCAGGAGAAAGCACAATTATCAGATTCCTGATAATATCAAGTACACTAGTACTATCCAATCACAAGAAGAGAAACACAGAGAAAACATAATTATCAGATCCCTTACAATATAAAGTACAACAGTACAATCCAATAATAAATAAAAAACAATCTTGCCAAAAAGTGGGATAGGAGAAAAGATAGATCCCTGTACAACTATAGTAAAGGATGCAACCAACTGAAGAGAGGGCAAAGCCCAAGAGCAACTCGCTCCAATAAAACACACTAAACAGTGACAAAGCCTAGTATAACAAGGGAATACTGGTAGAAAAACAGATATACATATATATATATATATATATATATATATATATATATATATATATATATATATATATATATATATATATAAGGTAAGCTTAGCTGTAGAAATACTTCTTAATAAACCTTCACTGGCTCGAGCACACTGAAGACTTGCGATCCGTTGAAGCGACAAACTAGATCTGGGGGTTAGTCAGAGAGCATCATGGGTTAGGTACTGTGCCTCGAGCTACTGAAAGATCTTGAGCTTGAAAAGCGGCCGACTCGGAGCCGATGGATCGGCTCTATACCCACGTGAACAAATTCACATCTGATGTTTTCTTGGTGCTGCAGTTTTCCTGCTTTAAAGGTTGCTTTTGCACATGTATCAAGACCAAATGACATTCTTATATCATCTGAAAAAGTTTTGACAGCTTGCAGTTGTACTTACAGTTCCTCATCTGATGAGCTATACAGTTTCAAATCATCGAAAAAGAGAAGATGAGAAGTCTTATCAATTTGTTGTTTTCTAGGAGCCAAATTACAGACATAGTCTAAACTGTTAAGTAGACAGCTTAATGGGTTAAGGGCCTGGCATACCAGTGGTGACAAGACAGTCATCCCTGGAATATCCCCCTTTGAATTTTTATTCCTGGAATAATAATTTGTCCTTTATCATGGCTTAATTGCAGTGTTCTGCCACTGTTTCATGGTCACTGTAATGTATTTGATTAGTGTAGGCTGTATCTTATACATTTTAAGCACTCTTATCCATGAATGTTTTCTGTAGTCAATCCATGCCATACTTAAATTCTTCCCCTTATTACAGTTCTTCGCTATGACTTTAACAGCAAATGATCCTTTGTTCCATATTTATTTTATTGCCCTTTTGTTCTACTGCCAAAATTGTGTTTTTTTCTAAATGACTATAGACTCTGTCGACATCAATTCCAGTGTACAGTTTATATGTTGTCGGAAGGCAACTTATTGGTCTATAATTTTTAGGATAGCTTGCAGGTTCACTCAAGTAGGAGCACTGTTTTTCCTGTTGTTAGCCAGGTTGGTGTCTGTTCAGGGTGTGCATATAAATAGTTCTTACTCATGGATAAATCTTCATGCAAGGATGTTAATACTTTTAAACCAAAAGTTAGGTACTGAATCTGGGCCTGGGGTTTTCCAATTTGAGGCTTTTCTTAACTTTGTTTCAATCTCCCTGTCTGTCATTCCATTTCATATCCTGTACCTTTAAACTTCTTATTCTTTCTTTACTTCTTCTATCCATTTAGCATCCTTGTCATGTTTCACAGGATTTTCATAGATACTTCTCCAAAATGCATCTATTTCGTCTTTTTTTGGTGGTCTTTCAATTCCTTTTACTTTGTTTCCCAATTCTCTATAAAACCTTTTTAGGTCATCAATAAATTGCTCATTTTGTATTTTTCCTTTATATTTTTCTGCGTATCTTCTAAGTTTTTCCGCCTGTGTTGAGATTTTTAGTTTGTTGTTTGCGATAGTGCAGGACAGATCCTGATCTCTTCTTATACTGTGGATTGCTTTTATCACATCTATCTTTCTAAGTACTTTCGTTGATCTGTTCCCTCTTGTATACTCTTCTAATAGTGACACTTCTTGTCTTAGTTGCTTTATAGTTTTCTCTATTCAATACTTCCCTGATGGTATTCCATTTCTCCCCTTTCTCTCCCTCACTACTCTGTTTTTTGGTAGAACTTATCAGTTATTAATTTAGCTGCACAGTAATATATCCTGTTTACTTCTGTTATATCGCATGGATCTTTACGGACAGTCCTAATTATTGTGTTTATTCTTTTTATCAAACTTCTGACTTTTTGGGTTTTATTGACCTTCTGCAGTCTATTTCTTTCATTAATCTTAATAGGTCTATCTCTACTAGGTCAAGTAACTCTTCTCTTAGCTCGTTTTCTTCTAAACAGAGGGCACATTTTTTGTTTTCCATTTCCTGCGGGCATTCTATAGAAAATGATATTGCATCTTCCTGTGGCACTCTCTCTTCAATTTCATCCTGTGCCATCCATTGCTCTGTCATACAAGAATTCACTGGGCTAACTGTGTCGGAGTTTCCTGTTCCTTCCCTTGCCATCCAGCTTTAAGTGAATGTTTATACTCGTTTCCTGTGGAAGGCTCCAAAATACCTTCATATGGCACCTAGCCAATTGCTTCTCATTTTACTGGTTTCTCCTTAATTTGGAGTTCCATTGTTCTAGCCTTTTGTGGAGCTTTCTGAATTATATTTTCTAAACTGAATCCTTCACTTTGGAGGTACTCCATAACCTCAGTTTCTATTCTTTTAACTCCTCCATTACTGATCTCCTTTTCCTCTGTCGTCTTATTTTTTATATTGTAAAGTTTTCCATATCCATATTCCTTTGCCTGTATTTCTCTTCGAATATCTTTGGTGCTGCTCTTTTTGTACTGATTAGTTTTGCTTTCTCCTTTACATAGATATTACACCATATTAACTCTCTTTTTCTTTCCTATGTCCATATTTCTTCTTCAGACATCTCCTGATCTTCATTTCTCCTTACTTTGGAGACTCGTTCCATAATGCTGTGATGTAGCCTGTGTTAGACCTTCCACATAAAATCCTTCACTTTGCAGGCACTCAATAACTTCAACTTCAATTTTAATACTTCTACTTTACTAATCTGCTTTTTTACATTCGCATTTGTGATATTCTCCATAAGCACACTGGTGTGCTCTGAGGATTAGTTTTTAAGGATCACTGTATCTAACAATAAGAATCTTACAAACAGTGTTGATACTTGTGTCATCAGCAAATGTTCATAGGGATCTGGCAGAAATGCTAAATAAATCGAGTCAGCGTATATACTAATACTTTGTTACCACCATGACTGAAATCAATACCGGCTCTTGCAAAAATTCAGATCCACATTCTGTTTCCTCCCATGGTACAATGGTTGACATTCAATAGGAGTGATGGTGAAGGCAACTAATGCAGAGGTAGATCTGTCTCAGTTTCTTAAACAGCAGAGAAGGGGGTTGGAGAATATTTACCAGTGTGATAAAGAATCAATTGTCTTTGGCATAGTATACTATATCAAGCAAGATTCTTTTCATCTGTAATAGGGAAACTTGCCTAGGTCAACAATATCACCCATGACTGCAATAAAGCTGTACTGGTTGTATACCACTGTATATCTGGTTAGCAAAGTTTAATAGGTATAATACTTCCTTTATGTCAACAAGGCCATATCCTTTACAACTAAAAATACTGACTGGATGCTTGTCAAGCCTAAGCAGATGACTTCTCAGACCCTTAATCAGAGTGCCTCTGATAATCAAAACCTTACTTTATGTAAGGCTTCACTCTCCTGACTGGACTGAACAGCAGACTGGTTACTGCTAACAAATCAAGATGGACAGATAGCTGATCAGTACAAGCTCTGGAGACGAACCACTCAAAGTTCACTGACATTTTTTAATGTCAAATTTGAACAACATTTTAAACCAACATAAAAAAAACAACAAATAAATTCCAAAAAAAAAAATACGAAGGCCACGGGACTCGGTCACAACTTAAATACAAAATTAATAGCTTTTGTTCCTCACTATTAACAAATGGAACTTCATCAGAAGCTGCTCTCTTGCTCCACCGAGCAGAATGGGAGGGGGGCTTACTTTCAACAAATGGCAAACAAATCACTCTCCAGGATGCCTCCCTGCTGGAAGTCTAAACAGGACTCCTGAACTCAAGGTGTAGTAGAGAGTGATAACCCTGTTCATGACCACTTCCAGACCCATACTCTCTCACTCTGCAATAGAGATATCAAATGCCAAAACAGGTGGAGTAGGACTAGTAAATGTCTTTGGAGCCAATGGGGTAGGTGCCAGGAGAACTCAAATCTGAATTTGCATTGAGGGGAAATCTCATCATCATTCTATCCACATCTGCTTCTGTCATACTCCTGGAAGAATTAGAAGAGGAGGCAACCAAAGGGGACCTAGAATGGTGGTGTGTCTCTAGGAAAGGCGATGGAAGACAGAAAGGTACTGGATCCACAGAAAATGAATATTGGGTCTGAAGAAGCTTCCTGGTTCTGAGTGTGTCAGATCCGACAATGAAAATCTGGTATCAGAAAGTGTCAGATCTGATCACTTTTTGGATACCTTAAGAGGTGGTTCTGTAGTAGGATCTGAGCTCAGAGTACAGGATCCAGAAAGGTCTGAAGGACGCTTCTTAGGCTTCCTTTTTCTCTGTTTTCTTGGGGCTTGAGTCCCAGATATAGTCACAGAAAAGGTCATCAGAAGTTAACCTTTCAAAATTAGTTTATTTTTAAAGTCTACTAAGGCCCATGGGTTAAAGGCCTTACATATGTCACAGGATTATTTTCAATGAGGTGGGCCTAACCCAATTCAAGTGCAACTTAGACAACTGGATGGGAAACTGGAAATTCATCCGTGGTTTGGCACCTATGTCATGAATGGACACAGGTAACCTGTAAATGGTTCATCTCCCAGGCCCATGCTTCAACTTATCAAGAATATCAGAACTTGTCAGAGATTTGGGAAGCATGGCTAGGCTTAAAAAGGCCCTTGTAGTCATTAGCCTAATAAACACCTATGAACCTATGAAGAATTGTGTACATCTGATAAAGGAATTTTGGGGTCACATGCCTTGCATTTCTTAAATCCTCACAGTTTATCAGCCATTCCAAAAAGAACTGCACTAACAAGGAAAAGGAATGTTTTTTTTTTTTTTTTTTATGAAAGGAAAGAAGAAAGGAAGTGAAAACTTACCAACAATGTAACCCAAGGAGCTACTGCAAGGGTATAAATAAAGAAAGAGAACCAACAATAGTAAGGCATTACAAAGATAAGTATAAAAGGATAAGGGAGGAATACAATACAGAAAGGCTACACATATGGAGGGAAAAGGTGGTTTTGAGTATCCACGAGCTGTAAAATGCCGCAGAGTCGGATCTGAGGACTGTTGAGAAAAGAATGAAAATTGACATCAGATATGATGATTTTGACTGAAGCTTAAACAGTGAAGACTGAGGCGAAGCTGAAATAAGTATACCACTGCAAAGCCATCACATCGTTCTTCTGTTATTATATATGGGGGAAACAAACAGAATGGAATTGGTACTTCAGGTCCATGATCTGGGTATGACTGCTGGTGACATTATTATAAGGAATGGCAATGTGTCAGCTATCCATGCAGTGATATCTTCTTGCTTAGACTACTGCAATCCTTTAACCGTGGACTAACATATACGAGCACAGCTGCAACAGTGTGTTAAACTCTCTTTTTCTTTCTTTCTCTCTCTCTCTCTGGAGAGAAATTGATGGCAAAAACCTTCTGGTCTCATCATATAACTTCTGTGTTGCAGGATTTGCATTGTCTACCAATCACTGACAGGTCAGCTTAAAAGCTACTCCCACCTACTTTCAAGGCCCAAGATAACTCGAATAGTGATTACTTAATAAAGCCCTATGTTATGGCTAGGCTTGTCCTCTTATCATCAAGGTCAGCGGACTGCCCTAAAGATCTGTCTGGTGACAGATTAGCATTGCCCTATCTTGCCCAATTATCTGTAATAAGCAAAACTCCTTAATCTGGGCACATGACTGTATCCTTTTTCTGAAATGTTTAATTAAATTCAACCCTGGCAGTGTTCATTAGTCTTCATAATCTACTTCAATATGTTATCTATACTTTTACCACAGACATGTACCTCATTTTATTTTGGACAATGCTTATGTATCAAGCATTTTTAATTCCCAAATACGAAGAAAGGAGAAAGAAAACATGCATAAAATATTGATGAAAGCAGAAACATCAGGAAAAATCCACTTATGCATGAACAATGGAAACAAACCCGGGATGGGATGAAGAACTTTCAGCTTTATACAACATGGTGCCAGCAGAAGTCTAATAGGCAATCCCCAACTCACAGATTGCAAAGCCAGACAGTCTCTTAGTGGTACAAAGTTCTTGGTGTACTATTCACTCTAATGCTACTTGCTGCTACCACTCCCTCTTCTTTGACAGATGATTTAATAGGAAGTAACCTGGTCTACACATTCAGGTAGTCTGTTTCTGAAGGCACTTCACCTAAGCAGCAAATACTAAGACTAGGCTGTTAGATTAATTTGAAATAAAGCAGGGCATAGTTAAGGATATCCATTTTCTCCAATGCTGTTTGCCTTATATGCTGAAGTCCTAGCAATATAACTACCTTGATGTTAAATTAGCAGGTCACTGACTGTGTGATACAGACAGCAAAATAAGCTTGTATGTAGATAACCATCCAGCCTACTTATCCAGGCCTGCAAATGATTTGTCATGGCTTTGTAAAATGAATCACAACTCTTTACAACACTTGTTTAATGATTGTTACTTCACATGTTGTTTAACAATCCCAACTTAGTCTCTCCAATTCTGTTAATCTAAACCCCACCACCCAAAAGCTGATAAACAACACTAATCAACTTTGCATCCATCAAAGACAGCCATCTAGCTTGTATTAGCCTCTGTATTAATGCAAATATGTCATTCTGCTTAACTTGTGGTGCTCTTAGTTTCATAAGTTGAAATAAGCTTGCTATATCCGATTCCATCATTCCAGTTTATCATAACAGTTTTTTTTAAATTGCTCCCAGACAATTAGCAGGGACTGCAAGCTACCTTATTCTCAATGAAGCTATACTGTTCAATCATTTAATCATACTCCATCTACCTCAGGGACAAGCCTTTGTTAGCTGTACGGAGAAAAGTACAACCATCTACCCCTTAATTTACATACACTGGATACATTAACTTATCTAATAGTCAGTTATCCTTTTACTGCATGAGCCTGCACATTACCTCCATCATCGCTTTTTGCTTTACTTTACAAAAGTCCCATTTAACCACTTTTCTCATTTAGGGTTTGTTTGTCTTTTCGGCTTCTCCCGGTAAGGGGTCGCCACAGCGGAACTCTGGCCTGCTAATGATTGCCAGTGGATTTTTTTTTTATGGTGCCGAGTTGCCAGCCCGACGCCCAACCTTCAGCGAAGGCACGCCCATTCGAGCATGTCTTTCGGAGGCTACTCAACCACAGGGAGGACATGCAGACTCCACACAGAAGGTACTCCAGCTGAGAATCAAAAGTACAGTTCTGTACCTACCATAAATGTAGATGTTCGAGCGTATTCACTGTTGCAGTCATTACACCTGGGTTATCCGCCGGCAGGCTACCCACAGTCGGCCCGAGTTCCAAAGTCTTGGTCCGGCGTCGGTTGCTGTCACCTCTTCCGTGATATCAGTGCACCAGGGGTATAAAAGATACAACCAACGCCATTTTCTTCAGTTTTTCTTGCCCCAGATGTCAGGTGCTCCCAGATAGGAAGGCTGGAAAAATAAAATTATGCCAAAAAGCATGCATGTACTAATATAAACATTTCCTTCATCTACAAGCAAATACACCGCATAGGATGTATAGAGTTGAGAAGTCCCAGCAAAGTAAAGGGGGATGGTGGGTGGGTAACCTGGACTGCAACACTCGAACATCTACATTTATGGTAGGTACACAAATGTACTATGTTCATCGTGTTTCACTGTTGCAGTCATTACACTTGGGTTGAATCCCAAAGCTGAGGTTGGGCGGCTGGGTCTAGATTGGATTTGGAGAGGCTACCAGACCCTGCAGAACTGCAGTGGCAAAGCCTGCTCTGGATTTAGAGTAGAGAGGCAAGTGGTAGTGCTTGGTGAAAGTGTGCACTGAGCTCCAGGTTGCAGCTTCTAAAATGTCTTTGGTTGGTACTCCTCTGAGAAAGGCTGCTGAAGTGGCTGTTGCTCTGGTAGAATGTGGCCTAATGACCTTAGGCACTGATTTGCCATGCTGTGCATAACAGAAGCAGATGCAGTGTCCTATCCATTTTGAAATTGTCTGCTTTGTGATAAGTTTTCCTTGTGATCCTGCAGCATAGGCTACAAACAGTTGCTCAGTTTTTTCTGAAAGCTTTTGTTTTGTCCAAGTAGAATTGTAGCTGTCTGTGTATATCCAAAGCGTGCAGAAGTCTCTCCCCTTTATTCTGGGGATTTGGGTAGAAAGTTGGTAAATGAATAGTTTGGTTCAGGGCCACATTGGAAACTACTTTTGGCATGAATGTTGGGTTTGTCCTGAGAGAAACCCTGTCCTGGTGAAAAATTATGAAAGGTTCCACAGCCATTAATGCCTGTAACTCTGATACTCTTCTTGCTGAAGTTATTGCTAGGAGCAGAGCAGTTGTCCATGATAAGAATTTTATATCAGCTGTGCTGGCTGGTTCAAAAGGAGGCAGTGTGAGTTTTTCTAAAACAAAATTGAGATCCCAAGTTGGTACTGGTGCTCTCCTTGGGGGTCTTATGTTTTTTGCCCCTCTGAGGTACTGTCTTAGTAGAGGATGTGAAAAAATAGGAGGTTCCGTATTGTAATGAGCTGAAATGGCAGAGGCATGGATTTTAATGATGAGAAAGATAGGCCTTTGTCCAGCATCTCAGTTAGGTATTGTAAAATCTGAGGTATATTTGGAACAAGTGGGTCGAGCCCTTGTGCCTGGTTCCAAGCAAAGAATCGCTTCCATTTTTCTGCATAAGATTTCCTAGTGCTGGGCCTCCTGGCTTCTAAAATGACATCCATAACAGCTTTAGAGAGAGGTGCAGTCTGAGTGGCTACATTATCTGCCATGCTGCCAGATTTAAGGTTCTGAGTTGACTGTGCAGAATCTGATTGTTTTGTTGAGTCAGAAGATGAGGAATTTGAGGTAAAGGGCAAGCTGGGCCCTGAGACAAGATCTTTAGGATTGGGTACCAGTGCTGGCATGGCCAGTCTGGGGCAATCAGGAAGATTTTTGGCCTTTCTTGTCTGACTTTTAAGAGCACTTTGGTAAGAAGAGGCATTGGCGGGAAGGCACAGACTGTCAGAGCTTTCCAGCTGAATGATAGAGCATCCACTTTCCATGCTTGAGAGTGATGAGTTCTTGTGCAGAATTTCTGTAGTTGACAGCTGCAGATGTACCTGATAGGTTAGTGCTGTGTTCCACAAGGTCATGGCTTGCCTGCATAGGGGGTAGGAAAGTGTGCCCCCTTGCTTGTTTATGTATCACATAACTGTGGTATTGTCCGTCTTTATTAGTAGTTGTCTTGGATATAGTAGGTCCTTGAAAGCTGTCAGGGCATTCTGTACTGCTAGCATCTCTTTCTGATTGATGTGAAGATGCATTTGTTCCTTGGGCCACGTGCCCTGAATACATTTCCCTGCCATATGTGCCCCCCAGGCATAACCTGATGCATCCGTTGTTATTGTCTGCCTGGCTGTAGGTAAGGCGAAAGGCTGTCCCTTGTTGTGGTGACAGGCCTGGGACCACCATCGAAACTCCTGTTGTAGGCAAGGAATTAAAGTTATGATTGTCTCCAGGCTGTGACAATGTTGAGTCCAAACACTTTTTAGATACCATTGCAGTTTCCTCATATGCAGTCTTGCATATGGAATTAGTAGAATGCAGGACGCCATGAAGCCCAGGGCCTGCAGAATTTTTCTTGCAGGGAGCTGGGTCTTTGTTGCCATCAGTTGAAAGTATTGAGTCAGTTGCCTTTGTTTGTCTGGTGTGAGATAAGCCATCTGGGCAATTGTATTTAAGCTTGCACCCAGGAATATTATCTCTTGAGAGGGCACTAGTTTTGATTTCTTTTTCTTTACTGTGTACCCTAGGCAAATTAGTAATTTTTTTTACAAACGCCAGATGCTTTAGTAGAATGTCCTTGCTCTCTGCTTGAATAAGGCAGTCATCCAAGTAGGGATATATTTAAATTCCTTTTTGTCTGCAAAATGCAATTAATGGTGCCAGGAATTTTGTGAAGACCCTGGGCGAAGTAGATAAGCCAAAGGGCAGTGCAGAGAATTGGTAATGCATTGAGCCTGCTATGAATCTGAGGTATCTTCTGCAAGTTTGTCTGATTGGGACATGCAGGTATGCCTCCTTGAGGTCCAAAGTAACTTAGCCAAGCCTTCCTGCCCAGCATGGGTAGAAGCTGCTGTAGTGTTAACATTTTGAATTTCGGAACATCCAGGAAAGTATTTAGGATTGACAGGTCCAGTACTGGTCTCCAAACTTTGTCCTTTCTGGGTACTAAGAAAAGTCTTGAGTAAAATCCTTGCCCCTGTTCTTGCTGTGGTACTCTTTGAATAGCTCCCATGTCCATGAGAGAAGCAATTTGTTTTTGTGCCTCTGCCCATTGGTTCTGTGGCAGGTTTGGCATACCTCTTCATTTTGGAAGTGTGTGAAAGTGGAACCTGTAACCTTGAGAAACAATATTCAGTACCCATTTGTCCTGGGTGATTATGTGCCAATTTTTTGAGAAAAGTGCTAGCTTTCCCCCTAGGGGTGCTGCCAAAAGCTAAGTGCTTGGCATATGTAGAGGGAAGTCATTGGGAATGTTTCCTATAAGGTTGTGATTTGTCTTCCCCTCCTTTGGGGGCTGTAGCACCCCACTGTTTAGGTCTGTAGGAGCCTTGGGGCTGAGATCTGCCTCTTGGGCATCTGTATCTGCCTCTTTGTGGCCTGTCTGAGAATGGAAAGGACCAATTTTTTGAAGACCAGTTTCTGCTAAACCTGGGTGGTTGAAACTGTAATAATTCCTTTACTGTCTGCATTGATTTTGCTTTATCCTCCATTTTCTTTAACACCTCTTCTGCCTTAACACCAAACAAAGTATCATGCTGTAGTGGAGCATCCAATAATTTAACTTTAACATGGTCAGGTAAACTTTGCTCTTTCAAACAAGCATGCCTTCGAATAACAGAGCCTGTAACTGTGGCTCTACAAGAACCCTCTAATGAATCAAAACCACACTGTAAGGTATGCTTTCCCACTTGTTCAGCTGCATGCAATAAATCCTGCATTTCCTTACTGTCAGGACTTTCTGAGATTGTAACCATTTTCTGCTTTAACAATGACATGAGATACTGTTGATATTTAAGCATGTGAAACTGGCAATTTAAAGCCCTTACAGCTAAAGTAGCAGAAGTGTAAACTTTTTTCCCCCATCTGTCCAGAGCTCTGGAATCTCTATCTGAGGGGACAGGATTTTTAGCAGTGGAAGCCTTAATCCCTTTAGGACCCTGAGAAATTGTTTCTGGATTTGCAGCAGGGTTTTTGTAAAGAAATTTATGAGAGTCAGGGACCCTGTAGTACCTGTCTGGCTTGACTGGTGCAGGGGGTAAAGAATCAGGAGTCAGGCTGGATTCAGAAAAAACATCATCAACAATATCAAGCACAGGGGGAATAGCCAGGGGCCTGTGCTGGGGCAATAAAAGAAAGTCTCTGAGCCTTTTCTTGGATTCTGAATAATCCCGGGTCTCCCAATGGAAATGCTCCCTCATGGTGTGCAGGGTTTCCCCAAAAGTATAATCCTCAGGCGGAGAGGCTGAAGGTATAGACTCTTCTGCATCAGAGTCCTCATAGGGAGGGAGAGAGTATCCCTGGTCAGAAGAAGAATCAGAGGAAATAGAAACCTGGTCAGAGGAATCATAGTCAGTGTCTTGCCTAGGCCTTTTGTCAGGAGGGGGATGGGAACCCCTGATTAAAGTAATTAGGTCTTCGGACATTTTAAGCATCTATTTCTTTGGCATGGATGACTATTCAGTAGAATGCTGTACTTGTTTCTTTGTCTTTAATGGTGTTTTTAACTTTGCCTTGGCTGCTGTAGTGGGCTTAATTGTAAGCTGTGAAGGTCTGAAAACACCCTCAGAAGCTGATGCCTGCTCAGCGGCTCCGGACCCATCTGAGGGAATAGTTTCCGTAGGCCCAGTACCTTAAGTTTCCACAGGCCTCGGTGTCTCCACGTGGCTGTCGGATAGGGCCTGTGGCTCTAAGGTAGCAGGTGTCAGGGGCTGCGAAAGCACCTCACTGAGAACCGGCGACTGGCCTAGAAGAGGCTTCGTCGTCGGTTTTGGACCTCGGATGCCTGTCCTTTTCTTTGTCTTTGCGTTTTTTATAAATTCCGGTCGTCGGTTGTTCCGACGGCATTATGTAATTAAACCTTTGGCCAAAATAATGTAAAGCAAAATCAAACCGACGTTTAATAGTGCGTTTGTTGAATCTAGCACAAAACCAACAACTAGTAACGTTGTGATCAGGGCCTAGGCAAGGAATACAGTAAGAGTGAAAGTCCTTATGAGGTATTTGCTTCCCACAAGAAATACAACTATTAACTTTTACTGACATCGGTCTGGAGCAAGAAAAAGTTTCCCCAACAGGGTACTTAGCTTTATTGAAGACTTCGGTTCTGAAACTCAATTTCGAAAATCTCAGGAGTCGGCCGACCGGCACTTGCGAACTGCTTTTGCTTCGGGCACCGAGTGGCAAGAAGACTGAAGAAAATGGTGTCGGTTGCATCTTTTATACCCCTGGCGTACTGACATCAGGGAAGAGGCGACAGCAACCAACGCCATACCAAGACTTTGGAACTCAGGCCGACTGCGGGTAGCCTGTCGGCGAATAACCCAGGTGTAATGACTGCAACAGTGAAACACGATGAACATCAGGAGAACCTCTTGCTGTGAATGCAACAACGCTACCGCTGTACCATCGCGGCTTTGCACTTTTCTCACTTAGGAGTAACGATTTCCAAATAGCTATGTAGTAGGCATTCAGTACGTCAAAGTCTCTGTTCATTTTACATATATGCTAAGAACACAGAGATTTAAGTTCTTCAGATGGCAATGTCTGTATAAATATTTTTATATACCAGTACATTTTCTTAGATTATTTTCAGATAGCACTCCACTACACTGAAGGTATACAGATGGGTCATTAGATGTATGGACCAAGATTTTTTGGACTTGCAGAGGATTAGATACCTACAGAAAGACTTGCAGAAACTGTACATAAGATTTGATCTGGTAAAGTGTGATTGGATACTTTATTTTTGACAGGATTTAACCAAAGAGATTGGATGTGGAAATACTGAATGTTATTGAACACACAGTTCATTTTAAGTAAAAAAATACAAAAAAAAATGGAAAACTCTAAAAGCCTCAACTCAAATGGCACCTCCATCAAAAATCTGACTACAGTTGCTTTTCCACTACACAGATCACCTAACTCCCTCCTCATCTACATCACTTCTGCTTCAACCAGCTGTTCTCACCTGCTGCCTCTCTCTCAT